>NC_051390.1:50514387-50518862 GCF_015228065.2 Penaeus monodon | reverse complement strand
TTATTTTTTGTTTTTTTTGTGGGGTAAAAAAAACCTTTTTTTTTTTTTCCCCAGAGGATAGTAAAGGGGAAAGGAGTAAAAAAGAAAATCCGGGTTTCTCTCAAATTATTTTTTTTTAAATAAAAATAAAAAAAGCAGGCTATTGCAGCAAGTACGGGAAAAAAAATTTTTAAATTGAATGGGGGAAAATTTTTCAAAAAATTTGTTTTGGGCATCTATTATGCTAATGTCTTCGCCTAAAAACAGTACAATGTAGAAATAAATTTTTTTTCCCGGTGTTCTCTCCTTGCAAACTAACCCGGCAGCCCTTTTACGCCCCGAGAATAGTTTTTGGCAACGTTGAGGGGGTTGACAGTGGCAATGGGGGGATATATATGTATATATTTTTTTTTTTTTTTTTTTAAATCTTTTGAAAAATTTTTTTAAATTTTCGAAGAAAATTTCATTAATGTTGTTCATTCACGGAGAACTTGGAATTTTAGTCCCTTCACATTTTCAAAAAGAAAAAAAGGGAAAGGGGAGTTGGTGCGCTTTATTTAAGCTCAGCTCTGAAAACCCCCACGGGAAAAGGGGAAACTTGGGGAAAATTATTTTTTGTTTTGACTAATAAAAAAAAAAAAAAAAAGTCAATTGCCCTTTTTTAATGCAAAATTTACTCATTTTTTCCATGTATTTTTTTTAAAAAATCATAGTAATGACTTAAATTTAAAATTCCTATCTAAAAGGAATGACAAAGTTTTAAAAATATTACTAAAAGTTCTGTCAGCAGGGACATGTTTTTCCCCCCCAAATTTTTGGGGGTTGCCCACTTAGGGATGTCGAGTCCAAAGGAAATCCGCATTTAATGAGGTCAAAATAACAGTATAATGAAAAAAAAAGGAAAAGGAAAAAAAAATCACACACCTGGCCCATGTTCAGACCTTGGAAAACCCTTGGAAAGGGAAAAAAAAAATGGAACATTTTTTAATGGTTGTGAGACAGTCGACTTTGAACAGTTTTCCCGGAAAACGACTGACTTGTCGACGTTTAAAACCCAATTTGACTTTAAAGTCTCCAGACTGAAAGAAATTAAGTAAAACCTTGATCATCCCTAGAGCTGCAGGCGGACCGTAACACCCCAGGTTTCAGGATTTTCAAAAAAAATACAAAAATATTTGGAAAAATCTTTGGAACAGGGGGCCCGGGGGTAGGATTCACTAAACCAAAAAAAACAATAAAATTAGGGACAGGTTGCAGAAATTTCACGAAAATTCCCGCAACAGTCTCCCTTGCACCCCCGAAATATTTAAAAAATTTTATAAAAAAAATTGGGCCCCTAAAAGAAAATAAAATTGGGGAGGAATATTTAATTTGGCATGATGGAATCGGGAAAACCCCGACGACCCCAATCCAGCCATCTTCCTCCTATTTCGGGGGGAAAACCCCGGCGGGAAAAAAATCAAATTATTAAAAAAATTTATGAAAAAATTGCCATTTTCTCGGGCTAGCAACGGGGGGTTTCCCACCCCAGCTTTCAACATTTTTTTCTCTCTCTCTGAACTTTAACATTAGAAAAGTTTCATTTTAAAAAATTCACGAAAACACTTCAAGGAAGAAATCGCCCGCCCAAACCCACAAGTCGCACCGTACTTCGGTTCCTAGTAAAATTTTTTGGTCAACGGGAAAACTATAAAAAAGTAAAATCAAACGAATCTTAGCCATCACGCGATCAACAAAAAATCTTTGGATCCAGACTGCTTTAAACCGCTTTCGAAAAACAGCCCGTAACAAACTTTAACCCCACCTAAAAAACCCTTTCTCTCTCCCCTTTTTCATAAATAAATCCCGTAACTACAGTTTGGTAAGTTGTGTTGATGCAGAAATATATGTCCATATACTAAAATATAAACCCCACGTGTGTGTGTGTGTTTGTAGTATAATATATTATTATATATATTATATATATATTTTTTTATTTTTATATTAAAATTTTATATATATTATTATATATATATTTTATATGATATTATATGTTTTATAAAATATATATAATATATATATATATATATAATATAATATAAAAATTTTTTTTTAAAATTTTATATTATTATATTTAAAACACACCAAAACACAAAACACACCCAAAACACACACCCCATATATATATATATATATTTATATATATATATATATATAATTATATATTAAAATATATAATATATAAAAATATAAGATATATATTATATATAATTATATATATATATATATATTATATTTTTATATATATGTTAAAATATATATATATTGATAAAAATGTTAATATATAAATTTCATTTTGCATATTTCAATGTATTTGGGGTGTATTAAAATAGTATATGTATATATATAATTATATATATTTTTAAAATAAAAAAAAAATTAATTTTTTATTTTTTTAATAATATTAAAATAATATATATAATATAAAATAATTATATATATATAATTTTATTATATATATATAATAAAATATATATACACACCCCACCCCAAAAACAACACACCCCATATTATGTTTAATATATGTTTTATCACACACACAAACACACACACCCCACACCAAACCCCCACCCCCACACACACACAAAAAAAACAACAACACAATATTATATATATAAAATAATATATTTAAAAATAAATATATATATATATTATATATATACACACAAATATAATTATATATATATATATAAAATAAAAACATACAATATATAATATATATTTATAAAAATATTAAAATATATATAAAATATATATATTAAAATAAAATTTAAATTTCATACATACATACCCTAAAACACACACCCAAAAACCCCATGTACAAAATGTTGGGGTGTGTGGTGTAATATGCACTTGTGTCTGTGGGTTTTGTGCAGGGATGTTTTAAGGTTTTATGTATATGTAAGGTGCTGTGGTGTATGTTGTTTATATAATATATATATATTATATATATATAATAAAATAAAATATATATATAACATATATATATATATATAATATAATAAAATTATAATAAAATTTTATATATTTTTATTATTATATATATATATAATATATATATATATATATATATTGATATATATAAATATTATAAATATATATATATATATATATATATTAAAAAATATTATTATATTATATAATATATTTTATATATAATATATATTATATAAATAAATTATAATATATATTATTTTTAATAATATATATTATATATATATATATAATACTTATATATGCATATGTATCTTCATTTTTGTAGTAGTAAGGTAAGCCCTCAAAATTCTTTTGTTTGTTTGTCCCGAATTTTAAATTAAAAAAGATGGACTCCGGATTGGAAAAATGTGATATGCAAAAAGTTAAATGCAGTACAGTAGCACCTTTTTTGGCAATGGACTCTGTGACGGTTTGATTGTGTACTCCTGCCTTACTCGGGCGTTTAATTTCAGACTTATTGACTAGATAGCCTTTTATCAATATATATATATTATAATTATTATATATTTTTATATATATATTTTTATTATATATATATTATATATATTCAGACATTTTATTCCTCTCCTTTCCGTTGATGATAATAAATGCACGTTGATTTTCCAGAAGAGATTAATTAATCCAGGACCAATACCCGCTTGGCTGAAGTTTCCCTGACAGACGCATATACCGCGCGAATGGAGGGGGGGTGCATATCTTGGGAAGCGTGTGTGTGTGTGTGTGTGTGTGTGTGTGTGTGTGTGTGTGTGTGTGTGTGTGTGTGTGTGTGTGTGTGTGTGTGTGTGTGTGTGTGTGTGTGTGTGTGTGTGTGTGTGTGCTCACATTTATGTGTTGGTCCCCGAAGTTCAAAATCATAAAAAGTATCATAGTTACAGATCTACTTTGTACAACCACTCTACCATACTTTGAATTGATTATCGAAACTCTTAATTTATGTGAAAGTAGTTTTAAAGTTGGTGTGAAATATGAGAGCTACCCAAGACTTTGGCCCCCTGCGTGTTTGCGTTTCGTTTCTCAAGAATCGGAATTAAATAATCTCCACGCAATTGGTAACTTGTGATCCTTCAGAACAACGGATGTGAACAACCAGAGTACTTTAGGTAAGGCTTAATATAGTTTTCTTTGATAGCGTTTACAACAAATGGCTTTTGTTTTGACGAGTCGCATCTTATTTCTCTTTTCTTTTCCTTTCTTAAAATCTTTTTTTGAGGGACGAGAGGTGTCGGGAAATGAGGAGAGAAGGAAAGAGGGAAGAAGGGAGGGAGGGAATGAGTCTCACAGTCGCACGTGTATCAGACTATCTTGGCGATTTCCATCACAAACTGCATTTTGTTTCCGGCGCCGAAGTCATTCACAGAAGGGTTCGGCACCAACACACCAATGTTCAGAAGAGAATTTCGAAGAGAAAAAAAAAGAAGAGAAGGAATCCGACACCCGATGTCACTCGCGGACGTCCTAGG
>NC_051390.1:50489387-50491887 GCF_015228065.2 Penaeus monodon | reverse complement strand
GAGAGAGAGAGAGAGAGAGAGAGAGAGAGAGAGAGAGAGAGAGAGAGAGAGAGAGAGAGAGAGAAAGAAGAAGAAGGGAGTGCGAGGGAGAAAGAAAGAAAATATAGAAAGAGATAATAATCAAAAACAGACCGTTCCTCCCTTCTGTCAACATTTATAGTTCCCTAAACATTTGTGGACTAAATCAATCCACTTTCCTTCATCTGATCTCTGACAGGAAATCATTGCTCTCTCCCTCTCCCTGCCTCGTCCTCGTCTACTGCTCTTTCACACGCGAAGCAAGAAATGAAAAAAAAAGAAAAAAAAAAAAAAAAAAAAACATTAGGCTTTTCTTCGCATTGTAAAGCAAGTCAAAGTATGTCATGATTATCATCATTTATTTTATCATTATTACTATCACTGTTACTACTGTTATTGTTGCTATTATCATTAGAATCATTATTACCGTTCATTAGAATCATTATCATGATTATCATTATTACTTTATCATCGTTATTAGTGTCATCATTATCATCATTACCATAACTGTTAAAATTATCATCATTATAGTCATTATTATTATTATCATTATTATTATCATTATCATTAATATTATTACTACTTTTATCTTTATCATCATTATTAGTGCCATCATCACTATTATCATCATCATCGTTATAATTATTCTTATTATTATCATCTTCATTATTATTATTATAATTACTATCATTATAATAATAATAATAATAATAATAATAATTATTATTATTATTATCATTGTTATCATTATCCTCATTGTTATTGCTGTTATTGTCATGATCATCATTGTTGTTACTATTATAATTAATATTCTGATTATCATCATCATTATCATTACTGCTATTACCATCGTTATTATCATTCTCATCACCATGACTATCAACACTGTTATCATTACTACCATTAGTGTCAAAAATATTCTTACTACTCTTATTGCCATATTCACCCTTATCATTGATTAACCTTACTATAATCTCTAACGGGAATTTTTTTACTTAAAACGCGAAGGATGCCCCAGACGAAGAAATTACATTAAGTTTTTCTTCGCGGAATTAACATCCACTCGAAACCATAGATATCAAGACACGTCGAGAGTCAGTAAAACATGTCGAGAGTCGGCAAGACATGTCGAGAATCGGCACATTTTGAGAGTCTGAAAGACATGTCGAGAGTCAGCAAGACAAGTCGGGAATTAGCAAGACACTCAAGAGTCAGCTAGTCAACAAGAGACGCCGAAAATCAGCAAGACATGTCAAGAGTCAGCAAAACACGGTCGAGAGTCAGCAAGACACGTTCGAGAGTGAGCAAGACACGTCAAGAGTCAGCAAAAGGGGCCGAGAGTCAGCAAGACACGTCGAGAGTCAGCTAATTTTTAAGGGATGTCGAGAATCAGCAAAGCACTTAGAGAGTCAGCAAGACGATTTCGAGAGCCAGCAAGACACCTTCGAGATTCAGCAAGACACGTCAAGAGTCAGCAAGACGCATCAAGAGCCAGCAAGGCATGTCGAGCTCAGTCCCGTACGTCATCAGGGTCTGGGGTTCACTCGGACATCAGTGTGAAGTGTGGCTGAAGTGTGGCTGTCCGTCGAGGAAGTCACACGACAAACTGAGGGGAATTTATGGGTAATCGTGGCACGAAATCCTTCTCCCTTTATCGCAGGCTTCCTTGACGTGTCCTCGGATCCCGCCTTGTATCTTGTTTATCTATGTTCCTTCTTTTTCTTCTTCTTCTTTTTCTCCTCCCTCCCTCTCTCTCTCTCTCTCTCTCTCTCTCTCTCTCTCTCTCTCTCTCTCTCTCTCTCTCTCTCTCTCTCTCTCTCTCTCTCTCTCTCTCTCTCGTTCGCCCGCTCTCATGCTTTCTCTTTCCTAACTTATCACTTTCACTATGAAACACGCACACACACACATACACAAAATCGCACGCGCGAACAAAGTCTACCATCAAACGACTTGTTAAAAACACTTCTGTTTAATAAATAAAACATATAATCTTGAACTTTCTGATATAACTGCATGTGGCGTAAGAATAGGGTGGGGTAATATCATGGTTTCCACGTGGGTTGGGGAGCGGAGAAGAGGGTAGATGGGGAAGGGGACGAAGCACGAATTATGGGGAGGGACGAGGGGGGGATGATATGGGTAAAGCGTTGGGGAAAAGGGATGAGGCACGGGCTACGTGGAGGAGGGGGGGGGGCAGGGAAGGAACTGGGGGAAAGGGACGAAATAAGGGAAGGGGCGGGGGAAAGAAGGGGAGAGGGAAGAGAAAGAGGGAGAGGACGAGGGGAAAGAGAGGCCAGGAAAGAGAGGTGGGTGGTGGGAAAAAAAGACGAGGAGGACGAAGGGCGAGGAGAGAAGAGAGGTGGGGAATGAGGGATGGGGGGGGGCGACGAGGAGGAGGAGGAGGAGGAGGAGGAGGAGGAGGAGGAGGAGGAGGAGGAGGAGGAGGAGGAGGAGGAGGAGGAGGAGAAGGCTGGTTGGAGGA
>NC_051390.1:50464387-50469387 GCF_015228065.2 Penaeus monodon | reverse complement strand
GGGGGTGGGGGACGGGGAAGGGGAGAGGGGGAGGGGTGGGGGAGAGGGGGATGGGGAAGGGGAGGGAGAAGGGGAGAGGGGGAGGGGAATGGGGGCGGGGGTTATAACAAAAGGATGCGGGAGGGGGGGGGGAGAAGGAGAGAGAAGGAAACGTAGTAGGAGATACTGCTAGATCAGGGTCATAATATTGATATATGCACTAATCTACACTCTCTGCTCTTCGTCGCTATCTTATCGTTCCTCTGTGATTTTCTTTCTTTCTTTGTTTCTTTTTCTGTTTCTTTCCTATCTCCTGGTTCTATCTAAGTCGAGCTCTGACAGTCTGCCAGTTTTTTTTTGTTTTGTTTTTTTCTCCATCTATCTAACAGCATTTCTTATTTTCTCTTCTCTCATTCTCTCTCTCTCTCTCTCTCTCTCTCTCATTATTCTCTCTCTCTCTCTCTCTTATTCTCTCTCTCTCTTCTCTCTCTTCCATTCTTCTCTCTCTCAATTCTCGTCTCCTTCTCGTCTCGCTCTCTCCTCTCCTCCTCTCTCTCTTCCTCTCCTTCTCTCTCTATCATTCTCTTCCTCTTCTCTCTCTTCTCTCTCTCTCCTCCATTCTCTCTCTTTCCCTCTCTCCTCTCCTCTCTCTCTCATCCTCCAGCTCTCGTCTCTTCCTCTCTCCCTCTCTCTCTCTCGTCTCTCTCTTCCTCTCTTCCTCTCTCTCTCTCTCTCATCGTCTCATCTACTTCTCTCCGTCTCTCTCTCTCTCTCTCTCTCTCTCGTCTCCTCTCTCTCCTCCTTCACTCTCACTAGTCTCTTTCCTCATTCGCACTCTCTCTTTCTCTTCTCGCCTCTCTTTCTCTCTCGCTCTCTCTCTCTCTTTCTTCTTGTTTCTCTCTCTCTCTCACTTCCTTTCAGTCTCTCTCTCTCTCTCTCATTCTCTTTCTCTCTCTCTCTCTCTCTCTCTCTCCTTCTAATCCTCTCATCTCTCTCTCCCTCTCTTCTTCTCTCTCCCTCTCCTCTCTCTAATCTCTTCTAAGTACTGCGTTCTTCCCAAATCTCTCTCTCTCTTTCTCCTCCTCTCTTCTCTCTCTCTCATCTTTCTCGCTCTCTCCCTCTCGTACCTCTCCTCTCTTCTCTCCCTCTCGCTCTCCTCCCTCTCTCTCTCTCTCTCTCTCTCATTTCGCTCTCTCTCCTTTTTCTCATTTCTCTCTCTCTCTCTCTTTCTCATCTCTTCTCTCTCTCCAATCTCTCTCTCTCTCTCATTTTGCTCTCTCTCTCTCATTCTCCTCTCTCTCTTTCCTCATTCTCTCATCTCTTCTCCTATCTTACCTCTCATCCTCTCTCTCCTCCTCCTGGTTCTTCTTCTCTCTCTCCCTCTCTCTCTCTCGTCCTCCCTCTCTCTCTCCCTCTCCTTCTGTCTCTCTCTCCCTCTCTCTCTCTCTCTCTCTCTGTCATTCTCAACTCTCTCTCTCTGTCCTTTCTCTCTCCTTCTATCACTTCTCTCCATCTCTCTTTTCTCTCTCTCTCTCTCTCTCTCTCATTCTCTTCTCTCTTTCTCATTCTCTCTCTCTCATTCTCTCCCCTCTCTCCTCTTTCTCACTCTCTCCTCTCTCTCTTTCCTCTCTCTCTCTCTCTCTCCTCTCTCTCGCTCTCCGTCCGTCTCTCTCTCACTCACTCTCTCTCTCTCCTCGTCTCTCTCTCTAACCTCTCTCTCCTACTCGCCTCTCTCTCTCCTCTCTTCTCACTCTCTCTCTCTCTCTCCTCTCGGTCTCTCTCTCGCTCTCTCTCTCTCTCTCTCTCACTCTCCTCATTCTCTTCTCTCTCCGTCCCTCTCACTCCTCTCTCTTTCTCGGTCCTCGTCCTTCTCCTACCCTCTTCTCCTCTCTCTCTCCTCTCGTCTCATCGCTCTCTCTTCAGCTCTCTCGTCCTCTTGCTCTCTCTCTCTCAATCTCTCTATCTCCCTCTCTCTCTCCTCTTGACTCATCTCGGTCACTCTCTCTCTCTCTCTCTCTCACTCTCTCTCGTCTCTTCTCTCATTTCATCCTCCTCTCTCTCCCTCTCTCGCATCACGCTCCCTCCTCACTCTCTTCTCTCACATCTCTTCTCATCCCCTCCTCCTCTCGTCTCCCCCCCCCCCTCTCTCTCGCTCCCTCTCTCCTCTCTCTCTCTTCCTCCCCTCTCTCCCCTCCTCTCTCTCTCTTCTTCCTCCTCCTTCTCTTCTCTCTCCTCTCTCAACTCTCCTCTCCTTCTCCTCTCTCTATTCTCCACGCACGCTCTCTCTCTCTCATTCTCTCTCTCTCTCTCCTCTCCTCTCTCTCTCTCTCTCATTCCTCTCTCTCTCTCATTACTTCATCTCTCTCAATTCCCCCTCTCTCTCCTCTCTCTCACTCTTTCCCTCCTTCTCTCTCCCTCTCTCTCTCTTTTCTCATTCTCTTCTCTCTCTCCATCTATTCGTGTTCCGCTCTCTTCTCCTCAGTCTCTCGTCTCTCGTCGGTCCCTCGCCTCTCTCTCCACTCTCCCTTCTCAATCTCACTCTCTCCTCTCCTCTCATCCCTCTTTCTCTCTTCTCTCTCTCTCTCTCTCTCTCCCCTCCCTCAAACCGTGTCCAAGTGTCCATATGTCTATATATGCATATTTATAATCTGGCTGTGCGAATGGCTTTGATTTCCTTTAAACAAAACGCTTAGACTCCGGCCTGTGAAATATCTAAAGTAAAAGAAGGCCTCTTGGAGAGCAAAACTAGTGTTACCTAATTTAGTGTTAAACAGAGGAAGCGACAAGAGCAAATGAGGAAAGGGAAAGGGAGGGAGACAGAGAGGAAGGTGGAGAGAAGAGGAAGGAAGAGGGGTAGGGGGAAGAGAATTGAAACGAAGAGGGGGAAAGGGAAAGGAAGTAGATGAGAATAGGAAGGAGGATAAAAATGGAGAAGAGATATATAAACGTTTAGGTAAGGGATAAAAAGAACAACAAGGAAGAAGGGGTGGTGGGGTTGAGGGCAAAGGGGAAAAAGGGAAATGAAAAACAGGGGAATGGAACGAAAAATGGAAAGAGCAAACGAGCAGAAAATAAAGTAAGGAAATTTAAAGAAAGTACATGGTAAAAAGAACAGGAAAGGGAAAAATGGATAGAACAAGGAAGAAGATTAGAAGGTGAGATGTAAAACAAATGTAATAGTTTTACATTTAATTAAAAGAGTATTATGTGAAAAAATGTAAAAAAGGGAAAGTAGAGTAGTTAGAAGGATGGATGAAAAGTAAACTGGCCTTGCATTATTCAGTGATGCAATATACAACATACAAATGCAATATTCAATTCATACATATACATGCACACTACGCATATGTATACAAAGAAACACACACACAACACACATATATATATATATATATATATATATATAGATATATCTATATATATATATATATATATATATAATATATATATATATATATAATATAGTAATATATATATATTAAATAAATATATATATTCTATTATATTATATATATATATATATTATTATTATAAGATATTATATATATATGTATATATACATTATGTATATACCACATATTATACACACACACAACACACAACACAACACACATTTATTGATATTATATAAATATATTCTATATTATATGTATATATATATATATCTAATAGATATTATATATCATCTACTTATATATATGTTATATCTCTATCTGTTTATATATGTATATAATATCTATATATATAATATATCGATATATATATATATATCTATATATTATATTATCTATATATACTGGTATAGATAATCCATAGATATACTATATATATATATATATAATATAAGATTATAGATATATATATAAGTATATCTAATACGATATATATATATTCATATATATATATATCATTATCAATATCTGTTATACATATACATAAACACAGCCACACTTGTATAACAAAAAACACACACCAGCACACTAAATATATATCCATATATCTATATATAATCATCTCTCTATATATAATCATATATATAATAATCTATATATATCTATAAATATATACATATATATATATATATATATATTAAAATACTATAATATAGTATATATATATATATATTATCTATATATATATATCTATATAGGTATATATTATAGTATGGATATATATAATATACTATATATAGTAATATATATAATATAATATAATTATAATAATATATATTACATATATAAATAAATCTGTATGTATATTATCTATATTGTTATATATATATATATCTATAATAATATCAATATATATATATCTATATATTATATATTATAGATATATAGATATATTTAATTATATGTAATATATAAGGCATACACACGACACTCATATCTAGATATTATATATAGTATATATCTAATATCTATATATATCATATATATATTTTATATAGATAATATATAATAGTCTATATATATATATCTATATATCTATATTATATATATATATATATATATGTATGTATATATATTATATATGATAAAATATATATATATCTTATATAATATATATATCTATATATATATAGATTATATATATATGTACGTATGTATATACACCACACATATATAAATTAAAAAAAAAACATATAATAAATATATATATATATATATATATAATATATCGATCTTATAGAGGATATATTTTTTTTTTGTTTTTTTTTTTTTTTGTTTTTTTTTCTTTTTTTCCTTTTTTTTTTTTTTTTTTTTTAACGTAGTTCATGTTTGAGCGCCGTTGTCACAGCATGCTACTTAATTGTACACACACACACCCACACACACACACACCACACACACACACACACACACAAGTCGACACACACCACACACATATATATAATATATATATTATATATATCTTAGATATTATATATAATAATATTATATATGTATATTGTATATATATAATATTTATGTATATATATATATTTATTATATATATATATAATATATATATAATATATA
>NC_051390.1:50394387-50399387 GCF_015228065.2 Penaeus monodon | reverse complement strand
CGGGTGCAATATCCATTACCGCTGTCGTCGCCTCTTACTTATGCGTAGGGCGCTTACCTGTTGCATATAGATGGTCACCAAACCATATCGCAAGTTACAAATTCTCACTTGTTCACACACACGGAATACCATGTAGGAACGCCATCACTACAAGCACAGTGTGTGGTTAGAACAGTTACTGTGTAGGTATGTATATATATCTGTATTAATTACCAGGTACACTCCCCTGTGTTGGTCATCAGGTACACGCATATCTAATCACCAGGGACTTATACCTCAACACGAGTCACCAGGTCACAAAGGGACTATACATTCACCCCAGTATTAGCTATAAGACAAATACTATACAGTATAAGTTGCCAAGTACTGCACAATTACCTAATATCAGTTAGCATGTACTGCACAATCCCCTAATATCAGTTACCAAGTACTGCACAATATCGCCTAGTATCAGTTACCAAGTACTGTATCCCTCCCCCAATATCAGTTACCAATTACAGACACAGATTACAGACCGGTATTGGTTACCAGGCACAACACAGTGTACGTCTATTGCAGCATTAAGCATCAAGGACACCCCAGCATCAGTCATCAGATCCTCACACCCCAATTCCAGTCACCAGTTGCGCAAAACCCATTACTAGTCACCAGGTACGTACACCCAGTACCATTCACTGGGACCCCCTACGCTATGGAGCAGCACCGGGAGAAAGGCGTACCTGAGCGCCATATGTTTGTCTCCTATCAGCATCCCATCGCCAACTGCCCTAAACAGCTGGCACTCGCACGCAGCGTGTACCGACGCCCATCATCATTTCCACCCGGCATCACTCCCACCCAACACACCCCAAGTGCTTGCAAGCTCTTGTTGTGGTCTATTTATAGAGCGCAGGGACAGCCGCGGCGGGAGCGAGGGACCTCCTTCGGGATCCTCAGCGCTTGCGAGAATTTCCCTGGTGCGTGAGGACCTGCCTTGCGAGGATCAGGCCGGCGAAGATTGCATTGATCTCCGTGAGGATACTCCCGTCTAGGAAGACCGCCTCTCTGGTGGACACGTTTCTTGGGGAAATGCGTTTTCACCACTTTTTTCTCCTTTTCCCCTTACTGTCTCTCTCTCTTTTTCTCTCTCTCATCTTCTCATTATGAGGATTTTGTGGCGAGTTTCGCGATTGATCCTTCTCTCATTATTCCTTAGAATGGAGAGGATGGGAATGGAAGAAATCGGCCATTCCTCGCTTCCCCTCGCAATATAAAATGCAAAGACCGTCCTTCTGTGTGGAATTCACAGTCGTGCGAGAGAAAAAGATCCACCGAATGGAGTTTTTTACTTATAACGAGCTAATTTTGTGAGAAGGAAAAAACAGGGCATCTGAGAAGGCAATTTTCTTTCGTTAATAGAATGCCCACGTAGAGAATACAGCAAGTGTCCCACTGTATTCTGCTTTAACGTTTGTAATATTAGCGTTGATCTGGTAATAGAGGTTCTTATCACAATAAAACCGTAAATGACAAAAAATAACTTGGTTAACAAGAGTTGTATCGTAGTAAAATGGTGATAAAGAACAAGTTTCATTGTATATGGCAATTGTGGCTCTTGTTACACCGACTTTTTCCCCAGACACTGTAACTGTCTCCAGTGGTGATGGAAACGGTTTTCTTTATGATAGTGAAAAGGACAGTGGTGGTGATAGTGAGAGTGATGCGCGTGGCCTCACATTGCAAAGGAGGACTGAGAGAGTCATGGTGTTGAATAATACAGTGTCATCATAATAGGTAACAATTACTGTTAGTAACAACAACACAAATTGGTAATTTAGTTGTTGTTTTTTCTCTCAGATAAGTACAATACAAGTAATTTTATATATATATATAAGTAGTGGCGGTCCATTGATTTGATAGTGATGACCTTGTGATATTGTGATAGTGACGTGGGTGATAAATGATAGACATTTCATGTTCCAGTAATATGATTGATTTATAGTAACAGGTTCATTTATGACACAGTAGACGATGGTGGTCGCCGTATCATAACCAGCTTTCTGTGACACCGTATCGACAAAGGCAACATCCATGAAGCTAGCTGTATAGTTTTCAAATCCTGGTCAGACGCAAGGTCCCTGCCATAAAACTAGAAAGAGTCATTTAATGGCGCCAGGTCAACACTCCCACCAATTATCAGTGAGTTTCAGTGCCGCCAACAATCACGAAATGGTGTTGGTTTAATGCGGTGCCAGCGGAGGCGGTAAGTGACGTAGAGGACAGACAGTGCGAGAGACAATATTGTGGGTAATTTGCAGGATCAGCTGCAAGGAGGAGGAGGAGAAGGAGGAGGAGGAGGAGGAGGAGGAGGAGAAGGAGGAGGAGGAGGAGGAGGAGGAGGAGGAGAAGGAGGAAGAGGAGGAGGAAGATGTGGAGGAGGAGGAGGAGGAAGAAGAATAGTTGGAGGAGGAGGAGGAGGAAGGAGTAGTGGCGACAAGCAGAAAACAAAGAGGAAAAGAGTGACCCTGCCTCTTGGGGCCTGACGAAGAGGCTGAAGGGCAGGAGGTGTGTGTGTGTATGTATGTGTGTGTATCTATTGTATCTATTGTTATGTGTCTGAGAGTGTGTACGTGAGAGTGTGTGTGATTGTATTTATTACTGTGCGTGATAGGAGCAAGTGATTGTGTGTGCGTTTGCGTGCGTGTGCGTGTACAGCGCAGCCATTCCGCGGGCCGTGTGAGGGACACACAGGCACTGCCGACGAAGGACACGGTCGGGCTGCGCAGAACAGGGCGATGGAGAGCACACGCCGGAGGGAAACGCCGTGGACATAATGGCTCTGGAGGCGTGAGCTTCGACATTCCCCGATGGCCGAGGTCGAGGAGGAGAGGAAAGCGGAGGGCGGCGATGGCTCCCTCCCCCCTGCTCCTCCCCCCCTCGAGATGAGAGAGGGTCACAGTGCGCAGAACAATTTGGTGAAGAGGAGGCGCGGGACGAGGCCCAAGGAGCGAGGAGAAGATGTCACAGTTCGGGCGTGTGGAGGCATCCCTGCTCCCGTGCGGCTGAGGTTTCCCCTCCCTCTTTCCCCCCTCCGGCAGGCGGTTCCCCTTCCCGCCTGTCTTACCTGGTGGCGCGGGTAGCGACGGCGTGGGCGTAGTGAGCGAAGGGTTGTGTACAGGGGCGAGAGAGAGGCACTAACCACGGGAACGGCGAGCGCGACACGGCTAAGCGGGATCACTGGGGAGTATGAACTGACTGGCTGGCTCGGTACCTCCTGAGCGCCTCTCCTGGCCTCGATCAATGTCCCACGCAGCCGCTAGCAACCCTCCCTCCCTCCCTCCCACCCCTCCCCTCGCTTCGCCTCCCCTCGCCGCCCTTGCGCCCTCCCCCTCCTCTCACTTCACCTCCCTCGCCGACCTTCCCCTCCCCGCGCGCTCTCCCCTTCCCTTCCCCTCTCCTTTCCTTCCCCCCTTCCCCCTTCCCCCTTCTCCCCCTGCCCCTTACGCTCTCCCCCTTCTCCTGTCTTCCTCCCCCGTTTTTCACTCCCAACATTCGTCTATCAATTTTCCTCCCTATTTCTCTTCTCGTTTCTTTTCAAATTTCCCTCATTTTTATCCCCCCCCCCATCTATCCTTCTCATTTTTTTTCTTTCTGTTTCATCCTCATTTTCGCCTCCTCTTTCCTCCCCTTCCCTTCCCTTCCCTCCTTTCGCCCTAAATTCTTTGTCCTCTAAACTAACTCTTCCTTATCCGCGATTTCCCATTATATTTTTATCCGTGTTTTCATTTTTTTTATTTTCAATTAAATTATCCTTCTCTCTCTTTCTCTCTCTCTCTCCTTTCTCATCCACTGCCTCTTCTCACTATATTTCATTTTCATGCATTTTTTTTTCCTTCCACTTTCGTCTGCGCTCTCTTTCCTCTTTCACATTTTTAGACTTTCCCTTATCTCTCTTATCATTTCTTCTTACTTATGGCTTTGTCATCTCTCGCTTTTCATTCTCTTATTACACTTCTATTATCACTCATTCACTCTCATGTCTCTCAGTTGCATATCTTACCTCACCACACCTCACTATTCTTCTCTAGTCACCTCTTTCGATCATCTCATTTCACCTCGCTTCTCACTTCAGCCTGTCTCATAATTTATCAGTTTCCCTTTCATTCCCGATTTTCCTCGTTCTCTTTCCCATATCCCATTTCGCTTTTCTTTTTTTCAGTTCTTTATTTTCAGTTGTTTGCATTGTGTGTTTTCCTCTTTCTTTCTTGCATTCGCCTCTCTCTCTTTCTCTTTCTCTCTGTCTCTGTCTGTCTGTCTGTCTGTCTGTCTCTCTCTCTCTCTCTCCCTCTCTCTCTCTCTCTCTCTCTCTCTCTCTCTCTCTCTCTCTCTCTCTCTCTCTCTCTCTCTCTCTCCTCTCTCTCTCTCTCACTCGCTCTCTCGCTCTCTCTCACTCCCCCCCCCTCTCTCTCTCTCTCTCTCTCTCTCTCCTGCTCCTCTCTCTCTCTTTCTCTCTCTCTCTCTCTCTCTCTCTCTCTCTCTACCCATTTATTTGTCTACCTGACTCTCTCCATCGATCTTATTCCCTCTCCCTTTCCTTCCTAAAATTCTCTCAGGTCATAAAGAAACATGCATATCAAGACTTATCTTCCCCCCGAAACGTAAGTAACAAATCACGCACGCACACCCATTTCTACGCCAACATGTGAAGCAACTCCTATGTAAGTACAAACACAAAACACAATATTCCCTCACTTCACACAGGCAAGAACATAAGGCCTTTAGATTTCATATGACACCCTGAGGCAACTACTAAAACAGGAGCAATAACATACCCTAATTAAATACGTATATGACCCAACGGACTTATCATTTAATATCTGTACATAGGCTCGGTAAAAGAAGGAGAAAAAAAATACTCGATCCTGCACAGGGAATAAAAGAATTCAGAGCTCCACGCAAGCACAGGGTGTAATCCCCTCAAGGCAAAACTCTCTTTTCTCAATACGATCCTTTTCTAACGT
>NC_051390.1:50370071-50375071 GCF_015228065.2 Penaeus monodon | reverse complement strand
TCCAGGAATGACTCCGCTGTAAGTTAATGATAAGCCCAGAATGAGATTTGTCTTGCTTTGACAGATGTAAACAAACACGATCAGCTGATGTCGAGCCTTTGGTCAGAAGTTAACAGCTGACACGTGTTATTAGAGATTATGCTAGTTGATAAACCTGTAAATCGTTTATGAAATGAAGAGATCAATCCAATTGTTGGTTTTAGTAACTATAAAACTCATGGTATACTCACGAATTTGACTATCTTGAGAACAGGTTGGGTTACCCTCCTTACCCAGGCAAATAGTATAAAAACACCATATAAAAGTTAAATCTATAAGTCTCATTCTTCACATTAATAACATCCATTGTCTTGAAACACATGTAAGATATATTTCTAATGGGCTTGTGAACTTATCCTATATAGGATGATTATTCAGAAGACCTTCACATGGCAAATCCTAATGATATTGGTAGCAATGGATTCCTATCATTGTTTGCTGGGTTAGTGTTAATGCGAGCTGCATTAAAGCATAGAGGAAACTGGACACCCCTATCTTATAGAGCATAAGAAATGGAGACACAAACAACACAGCAGCTGCAGCCTTGTATTTGCAGCAAAACTACAAAAACATCTGCTCTATATCACTGTTCAGAGACAAATTCCACAACACCCTCACACAGCCATAGTTCTTACTGTTGCATTTTCTATAAGTCCATATCATATAATTCCTCCTAGCCGCAGCATGTCTGTACCCTCCACACTGAAGGCATGTGTTACAAATATTTTCCATAACAAAATAGTTATGGCAGTTGGTACAAAGTGCTAATAAAGGGGGATAAAGGAGGGGGGGAGATAAATAGAAGGTAGAAAAGGATAGGTTTGGAATTTTGGGATCGCATGATACCCAGATTTGGTTTTGGGATTAAGTCTAATTAAGCTCTTAATTAACAAATACCATTTGCTGCCTGTATGTATGGAAATGGGATAGGACTGTACCAATATCATGATGAGTCATGCAAAGGTATTCTGAATATTTACCTTGTGTATCTG
Source organism: Penaeus monodon (assembly GCF_015228065.2). Classification (NCBI taxonomy): domain Eukaryota; kingdom Metazoa; phylum Arthropoda; class Malacostraca; order Decapoda; family Penaeidae; genus Penaeus; species Penaeus monodon. The sequence continues at coordinate 50,374,040 of NC_051390.1, read as the reverse complement.
AGGTGATTACATACCTTCATACAGTCATGTGATATGTGGTACAAAAATACCAAATATTTCATGCTTTGGAACACTAAAGACACTACACAAGATATCAATTCTTCACATGCAACACAAATATATTTGGCTTAATGAAGGTTAACAGTTATGGGAAACTAAGATTTTGTGCAAATGGTTTCTGGGATAATTAGTATAAAAATATACACCTTTATCTTTGCCTTTTTAAAAATAAAAACAAACATTTTAGAATCACATGAATCCCTGTTCAGATATCCATATGTCTAACCGTTACCTTGCAACTGGTACACTTTCTACACCTGTCAGAGCTCTGGTAAAGGTTGATAATTTCTAGTATATATATTCAGGCAAGATAGACCTTGCAGATCTCCCTGGAAATTTATAGTAAAATAAGTGAACAGTCTGAACCCAGTCTTGCCAGAATGTACATCAAGGTTTGTTGCCTTTGGTATAAGGCAAAGTGCAGAGACTATGGTGATAGCTAGACACTATACTTTGCTTATATGGGATGAATTTGAGAGTAGGCCACCCATCAAAGATCATAGTAACTTTTACATAAAAGTGGATGAAATTTGACAATATAATAATGTCAAAAAAATATTTTTCAAAGTTACTGTGGTTTGTCTTTTATATATTTATCATTGTAGGTTTCAGATTATGTGCTTAGTTACCAGGGAGTCAGTTAATCATCTGAAAACAGGTTGGGTTATCATCTTTATCCACGCAAATACCAAAAAAGACCATATGAAATAAATTAGATCCACTTCCATCGCATTGTTCACATGAATATCATCCATGGCTTTGAAGTAAATATTGGATATCATCTTTCATTTAAGTTTGTTAACTTTTGTTGGATATTTATTTAAAAATCCTTCATGTGGCAATTCACAATGCTAATGGTATCAATGAATTCCTCTTACTCTTTGCTACCTATATGTGTTGAAGTAGGATCTATCTATACCATTTTTGTCATGATTGGTCATTGTAGTTGAAGTGATTATGTACCGTCCTATAGGCCGATGCTATGTGGTATGAAAATACCAAATATTTCATGCTTTGCAACGCAAGTTACTGCACAAGGTCTTAGTTCTTCACATGCAAGATGAATATGTGGCTTGATAAAGGTTAATGGTCCTACTTAACTCACCTGTTTACCATTTTCATTGACTTTTGGAAAAGATTCTATTATTGTTTTTTACTGCCAATAAATTTTGGTAATCGTAATATCAATAATAATAATAATTGTATCAATATTAATTTTTAAAAATCCACCCCAAAAATAGGGAATCGGGAAAACAAATGTCTTAAACAGCTAATTGCTAATAGGAATACACTTCAGTGAAATAGTTGTTTGAAGAATGCTTTTACTTTGCAGCTCCGACAGTTTCAGAAGAAGAAAGGCACAAAACGAGCAGTTGAGTACAGCAGCAAGGAAACCACACCTGATATAGAAGTAAATAGCTACATATTTCATAGGATTCTAAATTTAGTGTTCCCTATCAATAGTTTATATCATATTGCCTACCATACTATCATGAGTATTGGTTGTATATTTATTTAACTGATTTTTTTATTTTAGAAAATTGAATGAGTTGTCCAAGAATCAAGATATATATTTACATACCTTCTTTCCCTTCAGGGAAGCATTGCTGAAGGGTCAAACCCGCAGTCGGAGTCGGGTACATTATCCTCTAGAGCGTCATCAGTTGACCTTGTTTCAGAGGAGTTCACAGACCAACCTGCAGCCATTGATCATGGAGAAACACACAGTGATGTGCTCCCTTCCTCACAGGGAGTTTTAAGTGGCATAGAAACAGTGAGTACCCAGAGTGCTAGACCAGAGAAACATGGAGAGCAAAGAGGAGTACATTTAAACTATGCTGACTCAGTTCACTCCCTTTTACCCCAAACAGAGGGAAGTGAAAAGATAACATCATCTACTTATAATTACACAAATGAGAACCCTGCATTGACATCAGAAGGGCATGACTATTCCCAGACTGTGTCTGTTAATGGCACTGGTGATAACACAGGTCTGAACACTGAGGTTCCCAGTTATGTGCCACAACAAACAGCCAATGAAACAGAAAGCTTTAATCAGCAAAATAAGCTTGCTTCATATTTCCAGTCAACACCAGATTATAATAGCACTCCTAGGCCAGACCCCTTTTCATTATCACTGAGTACCACAGAAGTTATATCTCCAGATGAGAGTGATGTAGGTACCAAATCTTATGTTGAATCTGAAAACCTAGGACCACAACTCTCCAGGGAACAAGAGCCAACATCAGCATTCCAGACAGTCATTCCTTCATCACAACCTCACACAGTTGATGATCACAAAGAACCAACAGTCATAGGTACTGAACAGGTATACCAAGGAGAGCAAATTTCACCAGAAAGCTTTGAGAGAGAAGGATCTGTAAGTTCAGAAACAACAGCAAGTGTAACAACAGCCATACATGTGACGAAGGGTGAGAGTCAAGATGAACCAGTGCTCAAGTCTTCATCAGAAAGTCTTCGACAGATTTCCCTCCAGCTGAGTGGGCTGATGAGTGAGAGTGAAGGAGCAGGTATGAGCTACTCAGTATGCAGGTTTTACATTTCCTATAGCATGTTATTGATGATTGAGTAGCTTTAAGGCTTGTATTGTTTATAAAGACTTTCGGTCTCTTTATTCAGCATCGGACACATCAAACAACACTGTGTTGGAGTTGGAGCGTCGTAACAGTGAATTAGCAGCCTTGTTGCAGCAGGAATCTCAGACATCACAACAACAGTCTCAGTATATAGGAGAGATGGTGAGGTTTCTAAGTATAAGATTTGGAAATTCTTTTATGCAATTAAATATTTATAATCAAGATTTTAGCAGCTTAATTATATGCATTGCTTATTATAGACTTTTTCATTACATTAATGATGTAAATAGATACCAGATACCAAATGTGTCTTAATCCACAGAAAGCACATGTAGAGAGGCTTGAAGCGGAGTTGAATGCCGCGAGAGGAATTCTAAACTCCTCGGTTACTGGAGGAGCTCGTGAGGTGGAGAGTTTGAGGGAGCAGTTGCAGGTTCACATACAGACCATCGGGATTCTGGTGTCAGAGAAGTCAGAGCTGCAGACCTCTCTCACACACGCAAATCATGCACTTAAACTGAAAGCAGGTTAGTTAGTGCTCATTTCAAACTACATTACTTGTTCATGAGTTACAGTGTTTTTGGTGAAGACTGTTATATTTTTATAATCTCCTGATTTTTATGTAAAATGACAAAAAGATATAACTATTATTTTTATCATGCATTATAATTGTGCCATTTTTACCCTGTATTCCTTTGATCAATAAAAAGGAGGAGAAAAAAATTACAAGAATGTTGATTTTAATGATTTCCTGTGAGACTGATTTTTTCTCATACCCTTGTAGGTGAAGTAACCGAGCTTGATGGACGATTGAGTGCATCCAGACAGCGAGTTGGAGAACTGGAAGCAAGCGTAAAGGACTTGAATGTGCAGAGGGATGCGCTGAAGTCCTCACAAGATGGCCTCTCAAAAGATCTTGATGCATCAAAGATGACAAACTTCAAGTCCAAGTAGGGATATTTTCATTAACCTTTACATATATTATATATATTATATATATATATATATATATATATATATATATATATATATAATATATATATATATATATATATATATAGAGAGAGAGAGAGAGAGAGAGAGAGAGAGAGAGAGAGAGATAGATAGATAGATAGATAGATAGATAGATAGATAGACACATACATACATACATATATACTTTACATCTCTTTAAGCTGTTAGTTCAAGGAGAAAATTAAGTTGGTGAACTTTAGTAGATCATAAGCTACTATGTAGTGTTTACACTACGTAGTAGTGTGAATACATCCAGACCATTTATTGTTTGATCATAAGCTACTATGTAGTGTTTACA
>NC_051390.1:50364212-50366712 GCF_015228065.2 Penaeus monodon | reverse complement strand
TTTCTCTGTTTATGCACAAGTAATTTTGTCTTTCGTTGTTATATTTCATGGCACTGGATGTTTGCCAGACTGGAGAAGACGCAAGAGGAGAAGGCAAAAAAAGCTAATGATAAAAGAAAGAGAAGACGAAAGGGAAAGGGAAGAAGATGGAGAAAAGAAAACGAAGAAGATGAACATGAAGAAGAAACATTAAGAATATAAGATCAAAATGAATGTGAAACAAGAACGAATGCATGAATAATAACAAGAAGAAGAAGATGAAGAAGAAGAAAAGAGTAAAGAGGAGGAAGATAAAAATGAAACTCGTACGAGAAAGCGGAGAAGAAGACGAAGACGAAGAAAGAGGAATAAGGAAAGACTGAACGAATAATAAGAAGAAAAAGGAGACGAAGAAGAAGAAGACGAAGAAAAAGAAAAGGATGACGATCACTTCCTCCGTTTTAAGTATTTAAGGATTCCATTTCCATTCCAAGTTACAGTGACGTCATCATTAACCTTTCTCTTCATTTTATTTCCAATAATAAACTAAAAGAATCTCACTGTTCTTATACTTCACACAAACATCCTTAAAATCAGTGTTCAGTTCCTGCAGACTGTTTTGAAATGAAGTAATACAACCTGCATTTCTCTCTGCAATTTAGATGGCAGAGAGAATCGTACAGTAGTGAGCTAGAAGTAGGTCGTCTGAATATTGTCATATCTCGCTCGCTTATACTCTGGGTTTTGTTTTTTATTAGCGTATGTTAGCCAATAATGACCTACGATGACCTGTGTTAATACGACTTACGACAGAAAAAAACTATACATAAAAAGTTCATTGAAAGATAGTCATGTTCAGATGTGACGTGATGATGGCATCCGAGAAATTTTCGAAAATTGTTATCTCATCTTTCGATAAACTTCTTTTTTGTAGAGTGGGCTACTCTGTTATTTATCAATAGTGTTTTTTTATTTCATTCTTCAAGGCCTCTGCCAAAACGGGCTATGCAGTAAAGCAATGTCAGGAAGAACAACCCCACGTAATGTAACAAACTAAGTCGTGTGTACTGTTTTGTAACGAAGTACTGTGGTCGATACTAGGATCCATCCAGGTCAGTACACGCTGGCAGTAAGTACAGCTTCTGCCCTAAACGTGTGATCTACCGAAAAGCAATTCTTAACTTCTTATACTTGTTTTTTTCTGATGTTGATCTTATAAACTGAATCTTATATCATTTGGTTTCTGGAGAATTATGGCAAGAAACTTGTGATAATGTTTACCGATGCAGAGAAAAGGTAAAAGGAGACCTGATGACATTTAGACTCGCGTGATTACGAAATTGTGTCTTGGAAAAAGGTCGTAGCAAGAATAGCATGTGTAACGATATTACATCGATATCTTTGAACAAAAATTTAATGCCAGGTCGGATTTTTTAACACTCATTATTTTTAAATTTTATTATCTCTGGTTGTAATTAATCGGTTTTTTTTGATCGAACCACGTATTTTAAACATCGATACTTCCGAATAAATTTTCTATAAATTAAATTCCGTCAGTTCACGCAAAGAGGACTGTGAACGTCACGCTGATCCCATTTTTTTGTCACATCAGTGAACCCCCCTTTAAAAGTCTGGGAAATTTGCTTCATTTTGTGAAAATACAAATAGCTGAATAAGAAATTTTGAAAAACACAGAAGACAGAAGAAGAAAACAAAGAATAAAAAAGATTTTTATTTGGGAAAATGAAAGGGTTTTTGACTCAGGTGACGTCAGTATCTTAAACAGAGGTCCCCCCGGCCAGAGGATAATTAATCGAAAAACGATTATATCAAGCTTATGTAAAATAATTTTGGCAAGCTTTTCAAAATGGTGAGCTGGAAAAAAAAAACAAAAAAAAAGCAAAAAAAGGGAAAAAACGAGAGGTAAATATTAAACTACATATCAGTATAAAAAAACCGTAGTTTTTTTACCATCCCAAAAATTTCAAAACCGGAAAAAGCAAATTAACTGACCGAGAAAAATTGTCAAAAAAAATTTTATATTGTAAAGTAAGCAGGAAAATAAAGACGGAAAGTTTGTTTAAAATGATCGTTAAAAAACGTATTCAGAGCTAAGTGTTTAAAGAAAAGTAAACTCCATGAATTTGCCGAATAGGACGCAAGCCGTGGAAATTATTGTTTTAAATTTTTTAGACATATCGTCCATAAAAAAAAATAAAAAAAAACAAAGGGCATAGAAAAAAGTAAAGTCGAAGAAAGAAAGTTTGAAGAAAAAACGGATTTAAGCACGCCCCGTTTCAGGGCACACGCAGTTTGTTCTAATTTCTATCCTTAAATACGAAAACTCACAGTGGGTATTAAAATAGAGGATACAATATAGCAGGCATATATAGAAAATATATAATAATATAAAAATAATAAATAAAAATATAATATATATAGATATAATATTAAGATAGATATAATGATTATATTATATATTAGATATATTAATATATATATAAATATATATAATATATAA
>NC_051390.1:50351712-50359212 GCF_015228065.2 Penaeus monodon | reverse complement strand
TCGACCACATTCTTGTTAGCACGCGATGGAGGATCCTCCAGAACTGCAGGGTTTACTGGAGTGCCAAGTTCTGTGGCACTGACCATAGACTGGTTGTGGATACCCTGCGGGTCCACTTCAAAACTCCCCGTCCCTCCAGTAGCCACCCTAAGATGTTTCACCTAGACAGACTAAAGGAGGAGGAGTGTGCCTGTAGGTTCACCAAGGCAGTCTCTGACCGATTCACAGAACTCGACAATCTGACGGACCCAGTTGCTCTGTGGGAGCTCTTCAAGTGTGTAACACTTGAAGCAGCTCAGGAGTCCATTGGCGTACGCCCGAGGGCAAGGCAGAATTCTTATCCTGGAGACATTAGAGGCCACTGAAGCATGTTGCATGGCTCAGCTGAATGGTAATCAAGTCTTTGCGTTGCTCCCCTGGTGCGTAGGGCTCGGACGCTGTTGAGAAGGGACAAGGAACAGTTTTATCAGGAATCTTGCTGAGGAGGTTGAAGGCCATTTCTTGGTAAACGACCTTCGCCCTGCCTACCAAGCCCTGAGAAAGCTGAACTCTAAGCCCTCCTCACAGATGACTGCAGTCCGATCAGCGGATGGACGGATCATCTCAGATCATGTTGGGGTTCGTGAACGTTGGGCTGAGTATTTTGAGCAGTTGGTACCAGGTAGACCTCCAAACAGTTAGCTTGGATGCAAGCAATGTCACAATACCTGTGGCGGACCCACCCATCAGCGAGGAAAACCTCCTACCCTAACAGAGGTTAGGATGACGATTTCCAAGCTGAAGAATGGGAAAGCTGCAGGCATATGCGATATCCCTGCTAAAGGCTGGGGTGAGCCTATGGCTTGGGGCCTGCATACAGTCCTAACTGCCATCTGGCAGTCTGGTACCATTCCCCCTGACCTGCTGAGGGGCGTGGTCATCTCTCTCTGGAAGGGGAAAGGGGATCGTTGGGATTGTAGCAACTACCATGGCATTACACTGCTCAGCTTACCAGGCAAAGTTCTCACCCACATTCTACTGAAACAGATCCGCAACCACCTACTGAGGCATCAGAGACCAGAGCAGTCTGGATTTATTGTGGCAAGTCCACAATAGACCATATACTAGCGCTCCGATTAATTGTGGAACGCTGTCACGAGTTTGGTCGTGGGTTGCTTGCAACCTACATCAACCTCAAGCAGGCGTTTAACTCGGTGCATCGGGAATCGCTATGGGAGATCCTGAGACTCAGGGAATTCCGACATAGATATTGGCCTAATAGCAAGCCTTATACTGGTCCTGAAAGTGCTGTAAAGTGTGGTGGGGGTCTGTTGAACTTCTCCTGTTAATTCAGGGGTGAGGCAAGGCTGTGTCCTTGCACCAACACTTTTCAACACCTGATGGACTGGATAATGGGCAGAGCTACTAGCCACAGTCAGTGTGGGGCAAACCCAGGCAATATCAAGGTCTCAGACCGATGATGTTGCTATTCTATTTGAGTCCTTGGAGTCACTGGTGGCAGCTCTTGATGCATTTAGCAATGAGGCGAAGCCCTTAGGCCTAGAGGTCTCCTGGACCAAGACCAAAATTCAGGAATTTGGGGGCCTGTTAGGGGAACCTGTTCAGTCGATCCATGCTTGCAGTGAGGACGTTGAAGTTACACAGAGTTTTACATACCTTGGTAGCGTAGTCCATATCTCTGGGCTGTCAGACCAAGAAGTCAATAGACGGATTGGTCTAGCAACAGGAGCCACGAACTCGATCAACAAGAGCATTTGGAGATGTCGGTACCTATGCAGAAGGACCAAGCTGCGTGACTTCAAGGCCTACTGCCAGTTTTGCTATATGGAAGAGAAACCTGGATGCTATCCAGTGTCTTGGAGTCTCATCTTGATGCCTTTTGTATCATGGGGTACAGTTGGGGTCCTTGTGGCTGGAAGCGAAGGGTGGATGCGGCCATGCGCCCCCGTCGGCGTTAACTCCTTGATGATGATGATGATGATATATATATATATATATATATATATATATATATATTATATATATATATATATATATATATATATATATATATATATATATGTATATATATATATATATATATATATATATATATATATATATATATATATATATATATATATATATATATATATATATAGGTGTGTGTGCGTGTATACTTGTATGTGTGTTTGTGTGTGTTTGTATGCATGTATGCATGTGTGTGTGTGCGTGCGTGTGTGTGTGTGTGTGTGTGTGTGTGTGTGTGTGTGTGTGTGTGTGTGTGTGCGTGCGTGCGTGCGTGCGTTGCGTGCGTGCGTGTGTGTGTGTGGTGTGTGTGTGTGTGTGGTGTGAGCATATGTGTTTGCCTTTGATTGGCTGAATGTTAGTGACGTCATCCTTCTGTATCACAGAAAATGAGTTTAAGGTATAACCTCTGTACTTACTGTTTATATATATATATATATATATATATATATATATATATATATATAATATATATATATATATATTATATATATATATATATATATATATATAAGAAGGAAGTATTTGCTGTAATTAAAGTATAGTTTCATATTTTCATATAGTTTCATATTTATTTTCGTTATTGCATTAAGCTCTCTGAATTCTACTTCATATGCCTGCATATTCAGTAACCACAAATAGAATGAACACACACACACACGCACGCATGATTGTGTGTATGTGTATGTGTGTTATATGTATTGTATGTGTATATATGTGTATGTATGTACGTATGTATGTATGTATGTGTGTATGTATGTATGTATGTATGTGTGTGTGTATGTATACATACACTGTATATACATATGTATGCACACACACACACACACACACATGAATGTGTGTGTGTGTATATATATACACTCTATATGTGTTATTGAATATCTAGGCATATGCGAATAGAATTCAGAAAGCCTAATTCAATAAAAGAAAATAAGTATTCTATGAAACTATACTTTAATTACAAAAAACATCTAGTTATTATAATGAAAAGCAGGTAAATAAAGTAGTTATCCCCTAATCTCATTTTCTATGAAAGGTAAGGATGACGTCACTAACATTTCAGCCAATCAGAAACTGAGAAGCAAAGTTCCAACAGGCAGATCGGTGCGTGAGCAAAAGTTAGCCGCTGCCAGAAAAAAGGTAAAAAACAGCATACATAATGCATGAATATCTAATAATTATGGTCATAATTGTAGTGACAAATCTAATTGTTGATTTGCGGGGTTTATTCCAGGAATGACTCCGCTGTAAGTTAATGATAAGCCCAGAATGAGATTTGTCTTGCTTTGACAGATGTTAAACAAACACGATCAGCTGATGTCGAGCCTTTGGTCAGAAGTTAACAGCTGACACGTGTTATTAGAGATATGCTAGTTGATAAACCTGTAAATGTTGATTTGAATGAAGAGATCAATCCCAATTGTTGGTTTTAGAACTATAAAACTCATGGTACTCACGAATTTGACTATCTTGAGAACAGGTTGGGTTACCTCCTTACCCAGGCAAATAGTATAAAAACACCATATAAAAGTTAAATCTATAAGTCTCATTCTTCACATAATAAATCCATTGTCTTGAAACACATGTAAGATATATTTCTAATGGGCTTGTGAACTTATCCTATATAGGATGATTATTCAGAAGACCTTCACATGGCAAATCCTAATGATATTGGTAGCATGGATTCTATCACTGTTTGCTGGGTTAGTGTTAATGCGAGCTGCATTAAAAGCATAGAGGAACTGGACACCCCTATCTTATAGAGCATAAGAAATGGAGACACAAACAACACAGCAGCGCAGCCTTGTATTTGAGCAAAACTACAAAAAATCTGCTCTATATCACTGTTCAGAGACAAATTCCACAACACCCTCACACAGCCATAGTTCTTACTGTTTTCATTTTCTATAAAGTCCTATCATTAATTCCTCTAGCCGCAGCATGTCTGTACCCTCCCCAGAAGGCATGTGTTACAAATATTTTCCATAACAAAATAGTTATGGCAGTTGGTACAAAGTGCTAATAAAGGGGGATAAAAGGAGGGGGGAGATAAATAGAAGGGAGAAAAGGATAGGTTTGGGAATTTGGGATCGCATGATACCCAGATTTGGTTTTGGGGTTAAGTCTAATTAAGCTCTTAATTAACAAATACCATTTGCTGCCTGTATGTATGGAAATGGGATAGGACTGTACCAATATCATGAGAGTCATGCAAAGGGGATTCTGAATATTTACCTTGTGTATCTGAGGTGATTACATACCTTCATACAGTCATGTGATATGTGGTACAAAAATACCAAATATTTCATGCTTTGGAACACTAAAGACACTACACAAGATATCAATTCTTCACATGCAACACAAATATATTTGGCTTAATGAAGGTTAACAGTTATGGGAAACTAAGATTTTGTGCAAATGGTTTCTGGGATAATTAGTATAAAAATATACACCTTTATCTTTGCCTTTTTAAAAATAAAAACAAACATTTTAGAATCACATGAATCCCTGTTCAGATATCCATATGTCTTAACCGTTACCTTGCAACTGGTACACTTTCTACACCTGTCAGAGCTCTGGTAAAGGTTGATAATTTCTAGTATATATATTCAGGCAAGATAGACCTTGCAGATCTCCCTGGAAATTTATAGTAAAATAAGTGAACAGTCTGAACCCAGTCTTGCCAGAATGTACATCAAGGTTGTTGCCTTTGGTATAAGGCAAAGTGCAGAGACTATGGTGATAGCTAGACACTATACTTTGCTTATATGGGATGAATTTGAGAGTAGGCCACCCATCAAAGATCATAGTAACTTTTACATAAAAGTGGATGAAATTTGACAATATAATAATGTCAAAAAAATATTTTTCAAAGTTACTGTGGTTTGTCTTTTATATATTTATCATTGTAGGTTTCAGATTATGTGCTTAGTTACCAGGGAGTCAGTTAATCATCTGAAAACAGGTTGGGTTATCATCTTTATCCACGCAAATACCAAAAAAGACCATATGAAATAAATTAGATCCACTTCCATCGCATTGTTCACATGAATATCATCCATGGCTTTGAAGTAAATATTGGATATCATCTTTCATTTAAGTTTGTTAACTTTTGTTGGATATTTATTTAAAAATCCTTCATGTGGCAATTCACAATGCTAATGGTATCAATGAATTCCTCTTACTCTTTGCTACCTATATGTGTTGAAGTAGGATCTATCTATACCATTTTTGTCATGATTGGTCATTGTAGTTGAAGTGATTATGTACCGTCCTATAGGCCGATGCTATGTGGTATGAAAATACCAAATATTTCATGCTTTGCAACGCAAGTTACTGCACAAGGTCTTAGTTCTTCACATGCAAGATGAATATGTGGCTTGATAAAGGTTAATGGTCCTACTTAACTCACCTGTTTACCATTTTCATTGACTTTTGGAAAAGATTCTATTATTGTTTTTTACTGCCAATAAAATTTTGGTAATCGTAATATCAATAATAATAATAATTGTATCAATATTAATTTTTAAAAATCCACCCCAAAAATAGGGAATCGGGAAAACAAATGTCTTAAACAGCTAATTGCTAATAGGAATACACTTCAGTGAAATAGTTGTTTGAAGAATGCTTTTACTTTGCAGCTCCGACAGTTTCAGAAGAAGAAAGGCACAAAACGAGCAGTTGAGTACAGCAGCAAGGAAACCACACCTGATATAGAAGTAAATAGCTACATATTTCATAGGATTCTAAATTTAGTGTTCCCTATCAATAGTTTATATCATATTGCCTACCATACTATCATGAGTATTGGTTGTATATTTATTTAACTGATTTTTTTATTTTAGAAAATTGAATGAGTTGTCCAAGAATCAAGATATATATTTACATACCTTCTTTCCCTTCAGGGAAGCATTGCTGAAGGGTCAAACCCGCAGTCGGAGTCGGGTACATTATCCTCTAGAGCGTCATCAGTTGACCTTGTTTCAGAGGAGTTCACAGACCAACCTGCAGCCATTGATCATGGAGAAACACACAGTGATGTGCTCCCTTCCTCACAGGGAGTTTTAAGTGGCATAGAAACAGTGGAGTACCCAGAGTGCTAGACCAGAGAAACATGGAGAGCAAAGAGGAGTACATTTAAACTATGCTGACTCAGTTCACTCCCTTTTACCCCAAACAGAGGGAAGTGAAAAGATAACATCATCTACTTATAATTACACAAATGAGAACCCTGCATTGACATCAGAAGGGCATGACTATTCCCAGACTGTGTCTGTTAATGGCACTGGTGATAACACAGGTCTGAACACTGAGGTTCCCAGTTATGTGCCACAACAAACAGCCAATGAAACAGAAAGCTTTAATCAGCAAAATAAGCTTGCTTCATATTTCCAGTCAACACCAGATTATAATAGCACTCCTAGGGCCAGACCCCTTTTCATTATCACTGAGTACCACAGAAGTTATACTCCAGATGAGAGTGATGTAGGTACCAAATCTTATGTTGAATCTGAAAACCTAGGACCACAACTCTCCAGGGAACAAGAGCCAACATCAGCATTCCAGACAGTCATTCCTTCATCACAACCTCACACAGTTGATGATCACAAAGAACCAACAGTCATAGGTACTGAACAGGTATACCAAGGAGAGCAAATTTCACCAGAAAGCTTTGAGAGAGAAGGATCTGTAAGTTCAGAAACAACAGCAAGTGTAACAACAGCCATACATGTGACGAAGGGTGAGAGTCAAGATGAACCAGTGCTCAAGTCTTCATCAGAAAGTCTTCGACAGATTTCCCTCCAGCTGAGTGGGCTGATGAGTGAGAGTGAAGGAGCAGGTATGAGCTACTCAGTATGCAGGTTTTACATTTCCTATAGCATGTTATTGATGATTGAGTAGCTTTAAGGCTTGTATTGTTTATAAAGACTTTCGGTCTCTTTATTCAGCATCGGACACATCAAACAACACTGTGTTGGAGTTGGAGCGTCGTAACAGTGAATTAGCAGCCTTGTTGCAGCAGGAATCTCAGACATCACAACAACAGTCTCAGTATATAGGAGAGATGGTGAGGTTTCTAAGTATAAGATTTGGAAATTCTTTTATGCAATTAAATATTTATAATCAAGATTTTAGCAGCTTAATTATATGCATTGCTTATTATAGACTTTTTCATTACATTAATGATGTAAATAGATACCAGATACCAAATGTGTCTTAATCCACAGAAAGCACATGTAGAGAGGCTTGAAGCGGAGTTGAATGCCGCGAGAGGAATTCTAAACTCCTCGGTTACTGGAGGAGCTCGTGAGGTGGAGAGTTTGAGGGAGCAGTTGCAGGTTCACATACAGACCATCGGGATTCTGGTGTCAGAGAAGTCAGAGCTGCAGACCTCTCTCACACACGCAAATCATGCACTAAACTGAAAGCAGGTTAGTTAGTGCTCATTTCAAACTACATTACTTGTTTTATGAGTTACAGTGTTTTTGG
>NC_051390.1:50333576-50351612 GCF_015228065.2 Penaeus monodon | reverse complement strand
AGCTCATTGGTGACTTTCTACGAGTGGAGCCATCTTTGTGTAAATACAATTAATAAAGTAAACTCATGTGGGCATGGCATGTGTATATATATGCTATGCCTGTCAGTTATGGGTTAATTGAAGTGTACCAAAGGGAAATATAGTATATTACAAATATGCAGTCTTCTTATGTGATTTGTAATTGGAATGGTTTTGCTTGAAGCTTTGAGAGGCTGGTTTTAACCTGGGAGATGTTCAGGGAGTGTCACTGTTAACCCTTTGGATCCAGTTGATTCACCACAAGCACATGGCCCAAAATACAGGCTTATGTGAGTTGCTGCCTTGCTGGGTGTTCGGGTTGTAGGCCGAGCACACGTGAACACTCATATACAGTGACAAGATTCTGTGCCTCTCTTTTGCAATGTCATTTTCTCCTTTTATGCAAAAACATTTTAAACTTTTTTGTCATTTTCCAATGTCCATATTTGTCATTTTATTTGCATCATCCAGATGATAATAAGCTGTTTTCTTTGCGCAGACTTCTATATCATCTCTCTAGGTAGTCTGTGTATTTACATTTTGTTATTTGTGTCATCAAAAAAAAGAAACTCAATATTCCATTTTCTGTAATACAACCTGTCCCACTGCTCACGGAACCAGGAATGTGATGCCGAACATGGAAATGGCATCCTCCATAAAGTCGTGGTTCATTACATTCCACACTCGTTTATCGATGGGAATAATGCAAAATTGCCAAATAAGTCTAATTACCCTCCCAGAAGGTTTGTGCACTTGTGGCAAGTCTATACCGTGACCCTGGCCTTCAGCCAAAGACCAGGGTGATATTAACAATGGCGAGTTCATATCACCCGGTCCACAGCCAGATTTTCCCATGACATCATGTTCACCTGCCCCTCAAGCCAATTATTTTTGTAATGTGATGGTCATGACATAAAAGATTAAACTTAACAAAGCTTATTCTATAAAATTTAACTTATGTTGAAGATGAACTGAAGATATTTGGAGAGATGAAATGGGGAAATGGGAGTATGTACTACAGGAAAGGGCAGTTGGTTAGATAATGGTGAAAACAGGCTACTGAAAAGTTCATTCACCTGTATACAGACATAGGACCACCATTTTTTTTATCTTTCAGTTGAGAGATGGCACAAGCGATGACCTTCAAACCCAGCTTGAAAATGTTCAAGCAGCACACATGGAGAGCCAAAGGCAGTTGCAGGAGTGTCAGGCAGAACTAGGGAAGGCTCATACAGAACATTCGCATGTAGCAGCTCAGTACCAGCAGTACACCACTCAGCTGGCATCACAAATGGAGGCTTTGCAAAAGCAGGTTAGATGTGTTATGTGTGTATTATGTTTGTCTTAATGATTGGCATCAGATTTCAGTCTTAAATTCTTTTTAAACATTACTTCTGCTTTTAGTATTTAAGGCATATTGGTGTCCTTTCACCATTAATATATTTTTCTTGATGACACAGGTGCATCAGTTAAGTACAGAAAAGGAAGCAGCTGTTATAGCACTAGAAGAAACACAGGCGAAGTTAAAGGGAGCACAAGAACCTGACCCATCCCCAAGATATAGTGAAGAGGAGGTCAAGGCAGAGAAAGAGAGATATGAGCAGATAGTAGCTACTTTGGAAGAGGAGAAGAACCAGATGCAGCACCAAATCACTGCCATGGTATGCCATTTGGGAAAGTTCAGGTAGTAGAATCTAAAGTCTGTAAACCTAATTGATGGAGAGCAGTAGAGTAGAAGATACTTTTTTATCATTAGTCCTAAACAAAGTAACGGTGTTGAAATAGTCTAGTTTCACTCAAAATATTATGCATTAGTGATTCCTATCTCATTTTTATTATGATTCATTAATTTTTTTTTAATTTTTAAGACAGTAAAAGAAGATGAGATCTACATGTAGGATGTGATGTTCAAATATTAATTTGTGCAAGATTTAGCCTTTCAATGCAGTGACACCACTATCAGTATCTTGGTAGTAAGTCCGAGTGTCCTGTTTCTTGTTTCCTGTACCTATCAGCTATCTTTGCAAGAAATCATACTGGTTAGCTTACTACCTTTAGCCAGAATATTGGCTGGGAGGAGTCACTGCTCTGGGAAATTTATCATTCTCTTTCTCCTTCTATTCTTACTCTCTCTCTCTCTCTCTCTCTCTCTCTCTCTCTCTCTCTCTCTCTCTCTCTCTCTCTCTCTCTCTCTCTCTCTCTCTCTCTCTCTCTCTCTCTCTCTCTCTCTCTCTCTCTCTCACTCTCTCACTCTCACTCTAAATTAGTAACACTGATTTTTTTCTACAGACAAATGATAACAGTCAACTCTCCAAATTAGTAGACCAGCTGTCTAATAAAGTTGAGGAAATGGAGTTGAAGGTAGAGCGGACCAAAACGGAAGAAGTGAATACATCTCAGCTGTTGGCTGCCATGCAGAGTGACAAAGTTGCAGCTGCTCGGGCCCTGACACAGAATAAGCAGCTGAAGGAACAGTTAGAAGAACTGCAAAGTGGTTTCATCATCATGGTAAGAGTGCTTCCTTGTTTCTTTAATAATATTCCCTCACTACAAATTTTAATGGTTTATACTGGATATTTGTTGGTTATAAAGATATCATCCTTTTTGCAATTATTCCAGAGTAACAAAAAACTTGAGTTGACGGAGAAATTAGAAAAGGAGTTGCATGTAAAGAAGTCCCTCAATCAGGAGATAGCATCACTGAATGAGCAGATAGCCAATATGAGGTAAGTCATCAAGAAGTTATTATCAATGTTATTATTGTTATTGTTACTATTATTATTACATTTCCATTAGTAGCATTGTCATTGGTATGATGTTGCTATTAACCCAATTGGCACGGATGGCAAGAATACCCACTGTAATAGAAGTTTATTTCTTGTATTTACACATAGATAGCTCTACAAGTTCTTAGGCACCAAAGAGTCAGTAATTAGCCCTACCTATCTTACCTGCTTACCCTTTTCCTTGATTCTTGGAAAGTGTCTTTTGTATTATTTCATTCCCTTTAATGTTACCAAGGTTTTAATAATAATTTAATAATCATAATACCAATAAAAATAATGACAATATCAATATCAATAATATTAGAAAGAAAAACACAATTTTCCCACTAATTCAAGGAATGGGAAAATCAGGATCGGTCATTAGGCATACTGCTAAACTCCTTGCTGGCTGAGCACGTGAAGGGAAACTTGCACTTTTTCTTCTTTTTTTGTCATTTACAAATATAAGCTAATAGGTGCATAATATTGCGTGTGAAATACCAAACAAGCTGGCCACAAACAGGGAAACTGCCAATGTGTGCCAGCAACCCGGATTACTGGCCACTAGACAATTTTCATTGCTGCAGTTAATGAAATACATTCAGGAAATATTCATAACTGTACCACAGTAGATTGGCCGTCTCCACTTGCTCTATTTCTGTGTCTACTCTCTCTCTCTTTCTGTCTCTCTTTTTTTTCTCTCTCATTTTTTCTCTCTTTTTTTTTTTCTCTCTTTTTTTCTCTCTCTCTTTCTTTCTCTCTCTCTTTCTTTCTCTCTTCTCTTTCTCTCTTCTTTCTTTCTTTCTTTCTTTCTTTCTTTCTTTCTTTCTTTCTTTCTCTTCTCTCTCTCTCTCTCTCTCTCTCTCTCTCTCTCTCTCTCTCTCTCTCTCTCTCTCTCTCTCTCTCTCTCTCTCTCTCTCTCTCTCTCTCTCTCTCTCTCTCTCCCTCCCTCTCTTTCTCTCTCTCTTCTTCTTTCTCTCTCTTTTTCTATCTCTCTTTTTCTTTTGCTGTCTTTTTTTCTCTCTCTTTCTTTCTCTCTCTCAAACAATAGTGATATGAATAGTAATAGAAAGAAATGAGACTTTACAGAATGGGATATAAGTCTAAGTCAGGTGGTCTACTAATTCATTGATGATTAAGGGCTTTTGGAGTCATCTGTGTATAACAAAAATCACAAAACAAAATTACAATGGTCAGAGAAATTACCCAGCTCCAGTGGGTTGATATAAAGATAAACAAGGAAATATCATATATGTTATATCATAGTTTTATAACAACAAACAGTTCACAAAATATCATTCTCATTCCTAAGGAGCCAAATAGTATTTATCCAAACATGTAATATTGATAAAGGCTTAGATTGGCAATATGTTTATGGACACTTGTGCTAGACCACAGCTGCATGTTGGCCCAGGTGTCACATACGTAGCTGTATGTCATGGTAGGAGTTGCCATTTCTGTAGCTATTCTCTTCTCGTTCCTTATCCATTTATTTTTTCTATTACTTTGCAAAAGACCCTAGAAGCTGGTAGAAATGTCAAGGTAAATTTTTTTCATGATGCCAGTTGAAAGAGATTATGCCAGAGCTAATATGTGCCAGTTGAATCACAGCCAAGACTTAGTTATTGGTGCAGGGGATGTGGCAGTGTACATTGTGATGTGTTATGTGGAAGTGAAGAAATGTTAATTGTTATCAGCATTGCAGGTTTCTTTTGTGTGGTCATTTGACTAGTATATTTTCTTTTTATATTTATCTGTTTGAGTAGTTTGGAATCTTTCAAAGATGGAGGAGATGAAAGGAAAGGAAGCTCTGAATAAATCTTAATATACTTGTTATACCAGTAAAGTCTTCCTATATCTGCTGACTCTTGGTAGCATGAAGATATTAGGCCTTTCTATGTCTGGTATCTGGTCTTATTCTTGTTTTTGATATTCAAATTGTACTTGAAATGTTAAAAAAAAAAAAAAAAAAATTGAGATTCTACTCGAACAAGATAAAAGGGAGAGATCTTACTGCATGTAGATGATTATATTTAGAACTTGCCTTATTTTTGTATTTTATTTAATCATCTAACAGACAACAAACTGTAGAGAAAGACCGTGAAATTGTCCAGCTGAAAGAAAACAGTGAGTCCCTAGGAAACCAGTTGATGTTGACACGCGAACAGATGAACAAATCTGGAACTGGACAAGCGGCCGAAGATATTAAAGACCTGAATGAGGAGATAATGAGACTGAGAAATCAGTTGGCAGCTCAGGAAGAAAAACAGAGGATTTCACAGGTCAGTAGAAAGTCACTTTTTATTACACTTGACTCAAAATAAAAGGGTATGGTTAAATTTATTTAAAGTGGAAACCACTTTATAAAAAAAGAAAAAAGTAATTTCTTTGTTGTTGTTGATTTCTTTTTTCTTTTTTCTTTTTTTTATTTCTTTATTTTAAAGGTATATCTTCCATGTACATTATATCTCCATACCCTCATGTGAATATTCAAAAGAAAAAAAAAAATGAAATAGAAATGAAGATCATAGTAAAGATAAATGCATTTGAAAATTACAGAGCCGTATTGAAGAACTTGAGAAGGAGAATTCAGATCTTTGTGCTCTCCTAAAGGAAACCAAAACCAAAGATACTTCAGAAATTCAGAAGGAAGTACATCTCACAAACGGAAATGTTTCAGAAGAAAATAACTCTGAGGGTGAGTTGACTTTTTGGAATGATCAGTCCCCTCTCTCTCTCTCTCTCTCTCTCTCTCTCCTCTCTCTCTCTCTCTCTCTCTCTCTCTCTCTCTCTCTCTCTCTCTCTCTCTCTCTCTCTCTCTCTCTCTCTCTCTCCCTTTCTTTCTTTCTTTTGTAGAGGTACATCAATTAGTACCCATTGACACTTGATTTGATAAAGATATAATTTCAGATGATGAGACTGGTAGCAGTTTACTAGGGAAAGTAGCATCACTCACAGAAAAAATAAGGCAGCTTGAGACTGAGAGTGGGAATCTGCGGTCTCAACTTGAAACAGAGAAATCAAAGTATAATCAGCTACTTAAAGCCTCTGAGGAAAAACAAATGGCTTCAGAAAGTAATGGAAAATCTCTGGGAACGGGTGAGTCTGCATGTTGTACTCTGTTTATTGTTGTTTTTATATTTGTAAGTGATTCCTTCCCTCCCTTATTTTTTTACCCCTCTTTGTAAGACCATATCTCGTAAATTACTCTTAATTGGGTATTTATACGTACTTGGGGAAGACAAAAGGCAGATGTACTCACATATAATTTTTTATTTGTATGGAGGTCTTCATTGTAACTTACTTGATATTTACATTAATAGGCTTTCTGTGACTTTCAAACCATAGCTACTGTATGGTTACATTATGTTATTTCCTTCCAATTATTATTATTATTTTTTTTTTTTTTTTACAGAAACCACAGTGGACCCAGTAGAATTCCAGACATTGAAAAAAGCACATGAAGCCCTGGAGACAAGATTTGGACGCAGCATGGACCAAGTGGCTGAGCTGAGTGACGAAAAACAGAAGCTGGAGCACATCATACAGCAGCTGCAGATTGAGACTGAGGCCATAGGTATGGGCAGTGAATTAGGAGGACTCATGCAGAGTATAGCCTTCTTCTCTTTTTTCTGCTGTCTTCCTTTTCTGGTGTTTTATTATTTCCTCTGTGAATTATTTTATCTTTGTTATCTTTTTACATATATGTAACTGATTTTTCTTTGTCTTCTGTCTTCATTTTCTTCTTATACTTCCATTATTGATGTTTCCTTTGCTTTTGCTCCTTCTTCTTCTTGTATTTTTAGAATTATATGATTATTCCATTTGTTGTTAAACAATATCTTTCAAGAAAAAAAAGTATTTTACTAAGACCAAAGTAGTATGGTCTGTTAGTATGCAAATCAGAGAACAAACGGGCAAAACAAAACGTCATATAATAACAATTTCATGATACCAGTGTCCTTTCAGATTACAGTCATCGACCATCTTAAGTATATCACAGAAGTAAATACCACAGTGTTTTTCTTACAGGTGACTATATCACAATCTACCAATTCCAAAGGGGGGTGATGAAGCAACAGGCACGAGAGAGAGAATTGGAGCTATCTAGCCTCAGGCACGAGAGAGAGGAGATGAAAATCAAATTGTCAACACTTCAGGTGAGCTATAGCAAAGGTTGTGGAAGTAGTATTAGTAGTAGTAGTTGTTGTAGTAGTTGTAGAAGTAATCATAGTGGTAGACATAGTAGGGTTAAGAAAGGGATGGGGTTAGAAATCTGACTTGGGTTATAGGAAAAGAGTGGTAAGCTACTACTAAACTAGTGTTATAGTAAAAAAAAAAAATGTTGCATCAGCTTTGTTGTTTAAAACTAGGCGAATAGTATTACTACATTTGTCCTCTTGGAATAAGTGTATTTTCATGGACTTAGTATATAATTGTTACAATCAAAAGTGTATATTATTGTCTTCATATAAAAAGAGATAAACAGCAGCCAAAACTAATCATTGATGCTGAATTTGCAAATGAGGTTGTCTTATATTTTTTCCTTTCAGTATCTTATATAATTATCTCATTTTCTTTGTTATGATTGAAAGATGTAGAAGCCTCCCATACATTCCATTTGTTCATTTATTTTTTATATACAATGGCTTTTTTTTAATAGTGTTGGAAAACATTTAATTTGATTTAGTGTATTAGTCAATACTGCTACTTCGATGAAAGGATATGGGTGCAGCTAATGTTTTTTGTATGTATACCTGTGAAAAATATGCACAATTTAATTAACTATGGTACTGTTTGGAGCTAATCACCCATTATCTTTCAAGATATTATCAAAACAGTAGAGCCCTAAATGATATGAAATAAAAATATGCTTGGAAAATATTTTAGAAGTAACTTAGAATTTATTCATAAAAATGTTTGACTATCTTGCTGTATCAAACTTGTTATATATTTCAGAGAAAGAGTGCAAATATGTATATATGTAGTTTTTATATGAGTAAATGTATGTATGAGTTAATGTATGACTTAAGTGTATATATGAGTGAATGGGTTAGTGAGTGAATGTGAGTGCCTGCATGCAAGCATGCGTGTGTGTGTTCTTGCACATACATGCAATATCTTTTGGTAATGATGGGTTTAGTATCATTTTATTTAGGGATGGTTGTTTCAAGGTATGCCACATTTCATTTCATTTCATTTCATTTCATTTTTTTTTTTTTTTTTTTTTTTTTTTTTTTTTTTTTTTTTTTTTTAGGTAAATGTTCCTGTAATTTCATACAAAATTTGAATAAAAAATAAACCTGAGAGACCCCATGCACACTTTTGATGTTTTATGAACAGGGACCAGCAAATTTCTAGATAAATACATATCTTTACAGATATAGAAAATACTGAACCATTGCTTCTTTGAAAGAATTTGTTGTTGAAATGAAAACATAAACAGCATGAAGCTTTCTCAGAAAAACAGTAGTTCTTGCCTGGAAAATGTCCTAAACATGATTTCCATTCAAGGTCATTGTCATTTAGTGCAAATGGTGTACAGTGCTGAATTAGAGCTATACAATTTGGAGCATAAAAACATTCTTTGCTTTACATGTGAATGTAGTGTGGTAACAGAGAAAATTAATATCAAGTTTCCATTTGGCTTCTCTCAGTCCCATAGACCCTGCAGATTTATTTATATTTTGCAATACTCCAAGCCCATGACCATTGTAATTAATATAAAGTTTCCATTTGGCTTCAGTCCCATAGACCCTGCAGATTTATTTATATTTTGCAATACTCCAAGCCCATGACCATTGTAATTGGTTTGTTTTGCAGGAGCTAATGTCAACACTAGTACAAGAAAAGGGTCCAAACCATCCTAATGTGGTAAAGATGGAGAAGGTGATCAACGAATCACAGTCTGATGCCAAAAACATAGGTATGAAAAACTTCTTTCAGATTTTTATAAGTGGTTATTATGTGGATCATTTACATTTGAAGATAGGCTTGAATTATGAGAATATTTGGAATAAACATTAATTTATGGTTGTTGAGATGTCGATCAATTCATACATAAAAAAAAAGGTCTATTGTGTAAATTAATTTTTATGCTATTTTATCAGCACTCTTCTTGCTCTTCATCATTGATATCAAGGGTTGGTTTCATGGTAATAAGATTATGTTTGAATTATACGTTTTTTTAGGGGTAGTCAAGTAAATTTCAAAGGAAAAACCCAACTCCCCCAATTCTCTCTCTCTCTCTCTCTCTCTCTCTCTCTCTCTCTCTCTCTCTCTCTCTCTCTCTCTCTCTCTCTTCTCTCTCTCTCTCTCTCTCTCTCTCTCTCTCTCTCCCTCTCTCTCTCTCTCTCTCTCTCTCTCTCTCTCTCTCTCTCTCTCTCTCTCTCTCTCTCTCTCTCTCTCTCTCTCTCTCTCTCTCTCTCTCTCTCTCTCTCTCTCTCTCTCTCTCTCTCCTCTCCTTATTTAGTAACTCAAATAATAAGAACAGATACATCAATTTTTCCAACTTGCCCAACAGAAAAGAATGAGGAAAATGTCAATGGTGACATAAAGACCAAAGGTATTGAAGCAGCAGAAGAGGCCACAGAAGTCGAGAAGCAAAATGAGACCTGCAAGGAAACTAGCACAACCAATAGTGGCTTGGAAAAGACCCCAAGCCCTAACAAGAGTATGAAAGACCAGAATCTCTCAGCAGAGAAAAAGAGCCCAACAGTGCAGAGAATTCTGGACCTCCTCAACGAGATGGAAGCCACAAGCCAAGTTGAGCACTGTGGCTTGCAGAAGTTCCACCCATGTCCTTTGTGCTCTGGTAAATTGATTACAGTGTAAGGTTGGGAAATTGATCATTGCCTGTGATGGGAAAATTCAGTCCAACATAATGAAATTATCAAGGGTCCAAGAATGGGATTTTGAATGAGGTCTCTGATTGAAACTTGATCAAGGAAGTTCATCATTCAGTGGTATTTGTCCTGTGAAGGTGGCAGTTAAATTGTTGCATACACTCCGATACTTGCTTTCATGTGGAATTACTGACATGAAAGCAACTACTGTAAAAAAAAATAATAATAATAAGGAATCAGGAAGTTTGAAAGATGTCTCAAGGCTATTTGAAAATAGTGAAGTACAGTAAGGAGTACATGGTAATTATGGTACTTAACTCCAAAGATTTCTTGAGTGTGCAGATTTATTAAAGTACATTTGTATGAATTGTTATTACCTGTATCAGCATAATTCAAAGCAAAATATCTTGTAATTGCAGATTATATTTAGCTTCTTCTTCAGTGATATATTAAAGAATGCAGGAATACACATATTGTGTGGTGGGACATATAAAGGCATCTCAAATGAGGATAGTGATTTCCCTACTAATGAATATAAACAAGGCTGTGGAAAATATTAAAGAAGGAAGATCCAAAAGGATAGGAGGCTGTTAAGTAGTGAGCAGTTAACAAGTTCAATAGTAAAAGCACTGTCACTGTTTGTGGTGGTTTCACAAATATTCAGCTGTTCTCCATGTTTTGAGAAAGGGGAGCACTGCAATTGCATAGGATAATTAATAGGTAAATGTAAAACTCATAGACTGTGATAGTCTTGATCCTCTAGAGAAAATTGTTTTCATGCCAGGTTTATAGACATTCATTGTCTTGCTCAATAGCTCCATTAAAAATGTTTTTTATTATTATTATTATTATTATTATTATTATTATTATTATTTATTAATTTTATCTACTGCTAATATTTGAAAGGGATTTTTTTACATATATTACTAAATCTTCCTCACAACAATATTGTAATAATATACTTACTGTTAACATAAACTAGATTGTAGACCATTTATAAACTTTTCTTACAGATTATAATAACATTAATAAAGATAGAAATTATATTCCCCTAATAAAAAACTAGAGACAAAAGCTTGGTTTCCATTTTTTGATTGTGGATATTGTGGTAGAAAGTAGACTTGTATAACAAACACATTTTGTTAAAGCTTATGAGACAGTGAGCCTGTATTGTTAACAAGTGTTATTGCTCTGAAGTCCCTTTCCTCACAATTCAATTTTTTACAGCTGTGTGTATCAGTGACTGAGAGTATGATTTCTAAGTGTTTTATTCCTGTGCCCTTTTGTAATTCAACATCTGGTATGATGTGTGTTGTATTGTCTACTGAAGATATCTGTTGTTGTAATGTTGTTACTTGTTACCATTGTATTGTATACAATGTGCAGGCAAGCACCAGACATCATATATATATATAATTTTTTTTATGTTATTGCCACATGTCAACTTGTAGATGGCAGATAGAATGCAGTTTTGTAAGAAAGATTTAAGTGTTTGTATTAAATATTTTGGTGCCTTGGAAAAGCATAGCATCCCCCTTCAGTATGCTCGAGTCCTTTTTCTGGTTATACCTTGTCACTGCCATTATAGTCCTCTTATGTTGGTTATTTACTCCGTTCCCCTCCAGAAAGAGTAAGCTATGTTTTGTAGATTTTTTTACAGGAGGAATTTGACTACAGCAGAAGAGCATTGTATGACAAGGGTTCAAAGAGATGATTTGCAACACAGGGAAAGGTGCCCTTTTTGGTAGCAGTTGTAATGAAAGCACACTCAAGATTCTTAATTTGTTTTTTGTTGTTGTTTTTTCTGTAGTTTGTCTTGTTACTGTTCATCATCTTGTGTGTACTGCTTATTTTATTTGGATTTTTTATGTATTTTTCATAGGAGAAATATTTGTTAGAGTATATACTTAGAAAAAAGGGAAGCATATTTATTGGTACTGACATAATTCGGCATCAAAATCTACCATTTCATTCCTTAGTAACAGCTTATATCATGATGTTGTATGCCCTACCCTATCCTTTATAATGGAACTACTTCTATACTATTATAAGAACTGCTGATTTAATTCATCACCATTGTCATTGTAATCATTCTAATGCAGAAGTATCTTCTCTTTTTCATTTTTCTCTTAGTATTTTTTTCCTCATTACATTTGATGCTATTTATATTTCGTATTTATTTGTGTAGCATTTATTTGATATCACCTGGTAACTGTAGGATGAAAAAACATCAAGTATCCTTGCTGATTTCACAGGTCTCCTCTGGCATTGGGTGCATTTCTTTTTTTGTACTGTTGAGGCTTGCCCACTTCATTTTAGATTTTACTGTTACCGATCAGAACATGTTTAGAAGGAACACTATGCAGTAAATTTCTGTTAATATTATTATTATTATTTACAATGAATTATAGATATTGCATTTCTTAAAGAATATGACATCAGTTTTCAAGAAGGTGCTCGTGATGTTTCTGTCATTTGATGACGGGCTATAAATTCTTTATATTTATTCATAGAATGTAATATTTTTAATAAAGACTTATGAACATGCTATTTGTGTATTGTTGAAATGCTCATAAGTGATTTTTTGCTGTATTGTATAATCTAAAAGTACTCCCATAGATACCATTATTCTGAAAATATGCACAGAATGATATAGGTATAATCTTTAGGAAAAGGGCCATGGTCAGTCCTTTACTTGGAAATTTCAATATGAGTTTTCCAACATTAACTTTAAAACTTAGACAGATTCATCATTCATTGCTACTAGATATTTGTATTGGGGTAACTGTCAGTCCGGCATATTATCATTTTTTTTATAATTTATAGTGGCTAAAATGTAAGATTACTTACTGATTGCTAAGAGTATACTTAAAGATAAGTAAAGGTATGACTGAAAATAATATTTGGTAAATAATTTTAGTGCAGCCCCAAACTATTTACTAACAGTTGGGATTGTTTACTTTTCTCAACCTTTCGCCTGAGCTCTCTTGGTCAGGAATCAGCAGTCAACTGTATTCGGCAATTGAATGTTTATAACTATGCCTATGGAAAATGACAGTATCATATAGTATACACAAAATCATAGGTAACAATATGACAGGGTGATTTAATAATAGCCACTCTGTTAATGTTTTTATATATGAGCTGATTAGACATTCTCGTTTATACTTTTCAGTTTTTAAAGAAAAAGATTTTTTAGACTGTTAATTCGTGTATTGGTTATGTAGGCCATCTTTATTCTCAGTGCAGAGAAAAAATATAGGATTTAATTTCCTAGTATATTTTAGAATATATGTCACAGGAACTCTTCCTAAAAAAAATAAGAAATAACTAAAAACAGAAATAAAAATAAACAATAAAACTGACACTAGCAGCTAGTTTCAGGAATAATAATAATAAAAACAATCACAATAAATGAAATTAAGTCAGGTGCTACGGGAGCAGCCAGTTGAGTATGCCAGTGTGCATGAATGCATGGGAGGGAGGAGCCAACGCCACTCGTGAGCGTCTTCTCCTCCCTCTGACTCGATCAATGAAATATTACGTCATTTGCGCGAAGCCTACGGATCAATTGATGGAGATTATTAATGTCTGTGTGTTTGCGTTTGAGTGTGTGTGTGTGTGTGTGTGTGTGTGTGTGTGTGTGTGTGTGTGTGTGTGTGTGTGTGTGTGTGTGTGTGTGTGTGTGTGTGTGTGTGTGTGTGTGTGTGTGTGTGTGTGTGTGTGTGTCTGTGTAGGGGTGTGTCTGCCTGTGTGTGAGTCAGTCAGTGAGCGATTAAACGAGTGATTTGAATGAGTACGTGTGTTTGTGTTTGTTTTCAATGACACTTTTAAAGAATTACTACGTAACATACCGTTACTCTTAGCAGCCTGTATGTATGAAGTACCAGAAAGAGAGAGATTTCTAAGTCGATAATGGTGGGAAAAACCATGTCCCGGATGTCTCCTGAAAAATGAGGATAAAAAAAAATCGGTAGAATATCACAGATCCAGGATGTGATAAACAACATGCTCTGAAGCACAGAAGACCTTTGTGATAACTTCAGCCTTAAAATTTTATTTTCAGCAGTGTCTTTAAAATAAGATTAATAATCATTTTCATATCCACTTAGAACACAGGGTATGAAAACAAAAAGCTTTGTTTTTAAGTAAAATATCGGATGGATTACTAAGGAGTTTTTAGCACATATTTCAACGATGCTGGACTATCGGCCGCTAATGTCACTCATCAATAAATCTTGGCAGAGAGTCGGATTTTGTATGTACAGGGGTTCTAAACAAAAAGCCCTGAAGATTGGAGTACAAATGATAAAGAAATATATTTACAGCAAGCAACTAAATTATTATTTTTTTACTATGGTCTTTTTATCCAATTTATCTATTAAAACTACTGACCTCTATTTGGATTTTATTTAAAAAAAAAAAAATTGTTTCGTTGAAATGTAAACGTCTTTATCTGCCGATTAGTGTACGTGTATGTTGTGCATTTGAGTCAAATGTAGTGGATGTATACAAATGTGGAAGTGTAGGATGTGTTGAGTGGCACATGACTACATCTATAATTCAACTGACTCCCTCTGAATCTGGTGAGGCCTTAAAATGTTTAAGATTTGGAGCTTCTCCACATTTATTTATCTTTTTTTTATAATGTATTAAGAGGGCAATCAGCAGAAAAAAATATCAGATATGGAATCAACGTTTCTGAAACTTTTTTACGGTAATACAAAGACTATATGAAATTGTAAATGTTCTTTGTATTCAGATTATTTCTTATGTTATATTTGTTATATACAGCTAGCAATCCTTAGATTCTTTCTTTTTAATACAGGTTTACCTCTAATACAGTTATTTTGTATTTATAATTTTTTTTTTTTTGACATGCACAATGATATGGTTGACTTTAATCATCAAACTAATTACATATGCTTTTTTTTTTAACGGTAGGTTCATGTTTGAGCCGCCGTGGTCACAGCATGATATTAATTGTAGTTTTCATGTTGTGTGTGTGTGTGTGTGTGTGTGTGTGTGTGTGTGTGTGTGTGTGTGTGTGTGTGTGTGTGTGTGTGTGTGTGTGTGTGTGTGTGTGTGTGTGTGTGTGTGTGTGTGTGTGTGTGTGTGTGTGTGTGTGTGTGTGTGTGTGTGTGTGTGTGTGTGTGTGTGTGTGTGTGTGTGTGTGTGTGTGTGTGTGTGTGTGTGTGTGTGTGTGTGCGCGCGCGTGCATACATACGTACATACGCACATACATAGACTCACACACCGAATTATATTTAGCAACTACTTTCTGAATATCGAGACGTAGTACGAATCACGGTAGATTCTGAAGTGATAAAAATCCTCATTGTTTTGTTGCTTCATACATGAATGAAATTCATTAACGTATATCTTATCACCAGGGTACACTGTATTTTACATAATAGTGCAGAGACTGTTAAGCTCATGACAGGTAAATGTCATCACACCTATGACTGACTAAGCTCAGCCACTTCCAAGAATTGTTATTGCCAAGTTTATCTTCAAGTTCCTCGCTATTATAAATTATATCGTTGGATTGTAAATACGTCTAATATTACGAAAATGCTTAAGATTCTATCGGTAATTAGAAGGCAGATCATCAATACCTTTGTGAAATTCCCCCCTAGAGCGTTATTAATGAAAATGATGCATTGTGCCCGGAGGTAATGGAAAGAGTGAAATCGTCCTAGAAATGTATGAGCGAGGGTCTGCTTGTGAGTCACATGACAGATAGTAGTGAGATAGATAGCTATCTAACTTAAAAGAGACTTTAACTCGTAAATTTTAGATGAAACATACACACTGGACTCTATCTTATCTCGAGGTCGAAAGTATGTCATTTAATCAGAGCTTAGAAGCAACGCTTATCACTGAAATACTTTTTAAAAAAACATTATCTTTTTTCGCTTTCGGTGTACAAGGAAGGATTTAAGACAAATGGAGGCCGCTGTTGCATTCATCTTTAGATATTTATAAATATACGACCAACCTTGACCTTTGGATAACGTTCGCCCTTCCCATCTTCAGTGCAAGAAACATTCAAATGTTCTATGTAAATCCGCAAATCTTATACACAAGAATATGATTATTTATATGAAGCTTTCATTTGCAGGTGCTTGAGAATTTTAAGTTTTATCGTGGGTTCCAGGAGAGGCGCGCTTTGTTGGGAGTAGTCAAGTTTCCCTGTTCTGGAATACTGGCTATGCATATCACAGGATTTACGTAGTTATTAAAGGCCGGTGGCGAGGATTTTATGCGATTTTCAGTGTGTGAAAAATTTAACAGTGTCAAACTACAGTGACTGGAAAGTTTTAATAACGTGTTATTAATACCTCAATCACACACACACACACACACACACACACACACACACACACACACACACACACACACACACACATTCGTATATACAGATACATATACCTGTGCGCGTGTGTACGTGTGTGCGTCTGTGTGTGTGTGTGTGTGTGTGTGTGTGTGTGTGTGTGTGTGTGTGTGTGTGTGTGTGTGTGTGTGTGTGTGTGTGTGCGTGCGTGCGTGCGTGCGTGCGTGCGTGCGTGCGTGCGTGCGTGCGTGTGTGTGTGTACGTATATATGGATGGAAATATACGTGTACGCATTTACCCCCACCTTGTTACTTCTCTCAAAGACTGCGTTTGCTTCGTAAACTATAATTAACAAGAATTAACTTTTGACCCCGGTTGACCTAACCGGTAACCTTCCTGACAAAGGTCAAAGTTCAACGCAAGTCAATACGGGAAAAAAGACAAATAAAAAAAAATCATCCGGCCTTGCATTACGTGCAATCATAACCTGCAACTGCACGAAAGCCAAGACATAGCCGGGCCAACACATCGTCACGCGCTTATTATGATTCCCATTTTTTTAACGATGTGGCAACTGTCGTGTAATTTGGGTCTCTTGTTGAAATGGTTGGTTATTGATCAGCAATTCGACGCTCCTTGAATCAGAATATATATATATGGTATGTTTGGTATGTCTGATAATATGTAAAAAGTGAATATAGAGGATGTGAAAGAAACATATTTGCTACAGTCGGTCTGTTGCTTAACATTTTTTTACGTACTGCTGGCAAATTTAGTATGATGTGACTTTATTTACGACTTCAAATAGAGTAATACTAACGTTTACTGTAATTTAAGCAAACTGTAGGGTGATTTCACAGTTTGTACAAGGGGCTAGTCTTTGGGAGCTGCTAACATTAGTTCTAGTTGGTCACTGACATGAACCCGCTCATTCAACTATTAATTCAATGAAGGAATTTGGAAAGTTTTTTTCGTGTCATGCTAGATGATGGTGGCTAATATCCTACTGTCTGTATTTTTTATTTGTTATTTTTTTTATACACGTTCATGTCAAGCATACCGATGTACTTTTACATTCATAGGCCCACTCTCTTTGTCTGTCACCTCCTCTCTCTCTCTCTCTCTCTCTCTCTCTCTCTCTCTCTCTCTCTCTCTCTCTCTCTCTCTCTCTCTCTCTCTCTCTCTCTAACTCTCTCTCTCTCTCACTCTCTCAATCACTCTCTCCCTCTTCACCCCCACAGATAATGAAACGCAAAAACTGCCTTAAAATCAGAGAGACAGACGCAACTGCAGAAGAAAACAGACAAAGGGGGATGGCTGTCTCGGTGGTGATGTCATCTCTCGCATACTTGGTGTTTCCGCTGAACTTCACAAGACCTGGAGATGTGGGAGGCATTGGAAGGCGTGCATTCGGATCTCAGTCGTGTGATGCTCTTTTGTTTTCGATCTCTTGGAGGGGAGGGGGGGAAACGGGGGATTCAGATTTTGAAGTTTAATTAATGTTGGGTCTGCGGGGGGTATATAGGTTGAGAAATGTGTCGATTGAACGTAAGCATGCGTTTACTCTGTTCATGTTATCGGGTTCGGTTGGCGGAGAGAAGTGAAATGAGGGAAGAAGTGAGGTGAAGATACTGATGAGAAATGCAGTGGTGCAGCGACCTTATAAGCCAAGCTTTTTTTTTTTTTTTTTTTTTAGTAACTCTTTATGTTCATATATTCACGCGTGTCTGAACCAACTGTCCCCGCCGACATGTGTACAAATTTTGATAATATGCTGAGTTCTAATATATATATATATATATATATATATATATATATATATATATATATATATATATATATATATATATATATATATATATCGTACTGGATATAATATGAAGAATAGCGACGCGAGGTATTTGATAGAAGGTAACACTATCCACTTATTTGTTTTTATAAATTCGGATATTTGCATGTATCATAAAGCAACTAGACGTGGAACTCGGATTCAAAGCCCCGTATACAGTCAGTAAACATCTTATAGTGCAGGTGTTTATCAGACAATCCAATTCCACTGATGCTACATCTC
>NC_051390.1:50321076-50326076 GCF_015228065.2 Penaeus monodon | reverse complement strand
CAAGAATACATATCATGCCCATATAAGTTTAATTCTTGTATTTACACATGGATGGCTCTACAAGTGCTTAGTCACGAAGGAGCCTGTTATTAATCCTACCGATCTCACCTGTTTACCCTTTTCCTTGACTTTTGGAAAGGATCTTTTGCGTTCTTTCACTGTCTTAAATGTTACCAAGATTTTAATAACAATTTAATAATCATAACATCAATAACAATAATAACAGTATTGATATAAAATGTATTAAAAAGAAAAACACATTTTCCCCGCCAATTCAAGGAATAAGGAAATCAAGATCGGTCACTAGGACCTACTAATAGACTCCTTGCCGGCTGAGCACATGTGGAGCTATCAGTATGTAACAAAATTCACAAAAAACTAGAGGGGACAGAACATAAATCCATGGTAGTTGGGTTAAGTTATAATAAATATCGTGCGGTAAGTCCAGGGTGATTGGACATGGGTCCAGGGGCAAGCTACCAATAGGAAAGTACAGGGGTTAGAAAAGATTTTGGTTAAAACAGCATTGCTAGTGGAATCTCAGTTCCCCCAAGGTTGTTGGTTGGATTAGTAATCTCAGAGGAGAGCAGACTCTTTGTAAATAATTACCAGTGTAGTCACTCATTTCTTGAAGCAGTCATTTGCAATGGAAAACAACAGATTTGCACATATTACATTGTGAATAATTGAATGAAATAATAATAATTGGAAGATTAGTTAGCAGCGTTAAAAAAAAAAAAGAGAGAGAGAAAAAAAAAAACTGGTATTATAAGACACATAGATGGTACAAGCTATAATGATGGCTTACATGCCTTTGGCACTCTGGCAGAGCCAAAAACTTCCATTAGATATTTTCTTGTAGGGTATAGCTTGGATTGGATCCTCATTTTATAATCCCTTTTATAAGGTGTTCTCAGACCATATATATACACATATATATGGTCCGAGAACACCTTTGAATGCACATATCTTCATTTATTATTTAGCTTGCCCTCCCAGTGTGTCTGTAACTGTAATTATATGAATTTCAAAAAGTTTAGTTGATAATTTGATTTTACACTCTACATCTATACAAGAGAAAATTTCTAAGAAATGTTTTTGTGAAGGAGCATATTAAATTGATGAATGACTTGTGGTTGAATTATAATGAGAATATTTTCAATCACATGAGAAACCATAAAGAAAATTAATGAATATACTATATATATATATATATATATATATATATATATATATATATATATATATATATATATATATATATATATATATATATATATATATATATATATACATACATACATACATACATACATACATACATGCATACATACATACATGTGTGTGTGTGTGTGTGTGTGTGTGTGTGTGTGTGTGTGTGTGTGTGTGTGTGTGTGTGTGTGTGTGTGTGTTATATTTATTTATTTTATTTTTTAAAATTAATTTATATATTTATTTTTATTTGTTTATTTTTTTGTGTGTCAATTCATAATAACCAGTCATAAATGTAAACAGATAAAACTGTATGAGGATGTTAGGTATAGAAAAATAATCTGCAGAAAGTAAAAGGAATGCCACAGTTGCCCATAAGGTTTGTAAATATTTGTACTTGAGTCTATAATTATATTAGCTATATTTGATTCAAATCCACCAGGATCTTCCTGTGATTTGTGATAGAAGACTTACAATCTCAAGTGACTCAAACTAAAACTAAAACATTAGCACATGTTGTGGTAAGATAAAACTAGAAATGATTCCTTATTGCCAGGATGTATGTAGTAGAAGTTTGGTAGTCAATGCCGGAATGATAGCAGGCATAAAGGCCACAGCAGTCAGTGGCAGATGCATATATGTCTTTGTAAAATTGACCCAGAAAATGGCTGAACAAAATACCTTTTACCTTAATTTTGTTTTGGCCTAGGGACAGCTCATAGCTAAGGAAATATGGTGATTGATTCGAGTTACAGTAACTGTAGAAGGCATTGCTAGTGATGTAGAAAGCTGAGGAATGGCAGTAAACAGATATATATATATATGCAAAGTACAGCGAGGGTTAGGCTAACTTAGAAAAGTACTCCAGTTACTTCACAGTACAAAATCTCGAAGAGATTACTTATGCTATATTCTTTGAAATAACTACTAACAACTATTTGACCGAATTTGGTAAATTTTTGTTTAACACGGCTATCAAGTCTTGCAATTATTATTTCTTCTTTTAATTATCCACACTGTAATACATGTGAATCTCTTGTTTTCCATTGCAAACGATGTAAATGAAAGTATTGGTATTATTTACGGAGTGACCTCACCCCTTTGAGATCAAATCTGTACTACATCAGCCACTCTTGGGAAATCCACAAACGTCTCCATATGGGTCAAAAACCATACTAACTCGGGAGCATTGCCCACAGACCCCACTCCGATAGCCATGGACATGCTCTTCATGCGGCGCTTGTCGTAACATATTTTCTTCCTTTTTTATGTCATTTTTATACCTACGCTGATTATTTCATGTAGTTTTGTGAGTAGTTTTAATCTTTGATTATTATATTGCGACTCATTTTCCTGTAAATGTATACCAAAGTATTACGTGTTGCTTAATTTTCTTATTATCAACTTGTGAAGGTATTGCCATAAATGAAAAGTTTCTTATTTTTGGTCATACAATCCATCACAAGCAAATTTTATCTTGTACTGCGTGGCTGTGGGAAACTAAAACTATACCCCGATTTTTATGGGGCATGTATCATTTTAAAGAGCAGATGCATTGTAATATTTCTAGTGAAAGAGCATTTGCATGTTGATGATATATTTTTTGTGTTAGAAAATAGTCTAGACTGAATGTTTTTTTAAATTAATTTTTCTACATTGCATTTTTTCACAAACTTTTTTTTTTTTCTCTCTCTCTCTCTCTTCTTTTTTTTCTTTTTTCAGTAAATTATTGTTATGACTGAGATTTGGCCAGTGATATATATGTAAAATTAGACATGTCAATTTTTTGTTTCAAGTCTACAGGTAAATAAAGATGTTAACGACTTCCACCAATGGTTATCTTTATGTTTCACTTAATATTATCGTGCACTATTTGCATAGCGCAATAAATTTTGGGCACAGATGTTGAAAAAAAATCAATCCTTATATATGAGTGAATGCAACTTTTTACTGTACATCAGACCATCAAGCTGTGCGCACAAAGTGGCCTCCTCACCTCCAGTAGCCAATAAGTCTACCACTTGTTCCTTATTTGACAGTTATTATCACATGGTTTTAGGGCACTCACTACAAACCACATCAAGTTTTAAATGCATTTAGATGGAACACAAGGCATATTGACTTATCAAAATGTTTTATTTGGTGATTATAAGCTTGAAATGGATAAATGTACTGCTATATACCTTACAGTACATCTGTATTTATATAAGATTTACTTTGATTGTTATAATGTTTGCATAATTATGTGTATATATATATATATATATATATATATATATATATATATATAGATATATATATATATATATATATATATATATATATATATATATATATATATATATATATATTTCTTATTTATACATATATATACATGAACAGAATATTAAGCACTATTTATTTATTTCAGAATATAGAGTAATATAGGTATACTAGTCTACTACTTGCAAAATATATTTATAGTTTTCTGTGACTTTGTTTGAATTCTAAAGAAATTGTAAAGGAAATAATGCATGAAGCTTGGCAGACATGTTGAGTACTTAATATTGCACCATTTTCAGGTTGGACCTGAGATTATAGCCTTTATAGCACAGATTATTGCATATTTGAGATATATTTTGGTAGAACACAGCCAGTTGAATTTCAAGAAAAAAGTTCAATTTTCAAAGCTGCTGTGCCTCTCTTCATAAAATGTTCTAGTCTATGTGATACAAAAACTGAGATGTAACAACTCATTAACAAAGTA
Organism: Penaeus monodon; assembly: GCF_015228065.2. Lineage (NCBI taxonomy): Eukaryota > Metazoa > Arthropoda > Malacostraca > Decapoda > Penaeidae > Penaeus > Penaeus monodon. The sequence continues at coordinate 50,322,118 of NC_051390.1, read as the reverse complement.
TGAGATGTAGGATTTTGTATAAAGTAGGAAATCTAAGAGTTCACTGTCAAAGTATGACACAGAGTATGAAATTTCTGAAAATTGATTAATGTGTGTAAAATACTCCTGGATCATATGGAGCATAATACTAGCAGATGTATTAACTTTTTATCCTTCTTTTAGTGGTTGTTGCATGTGGTGGTATGTTTTTTCTAGTAGTTTTTTGTGATGTAAAGATTATTTATGCCTTAGTCAATTTTAAGAACTGTCAGCAATATAGAAAAGAATCCTTAATCTTGAGAGCCTGTTATCCTTCATTATTATTATTATTTTTTATTATTATTATTATTTTTTTTTTACTTTTTTTTCTTTCTTTCTTTCTTTCTTTCCCAGAACTGCTTTTTGTAACAAGCTTTTCTTAAGATCCAGTACTGTTATGTTAGATAATTGTTTTTTGAATTAGTAAAAAGAAATTTGTATTTGTTCATATAAATATCGTATGGAAATTAATGAAAGTAGATATTTATGAAAGATAGCATGTAGAGGTAGATATATTTAGATACACCTTTGATATTGGACATGTAATTGAATATCTATATAGAAATATGATAATAGATTATAGATGTGTGTGTGTGTGTGTGTGTGTGTGTGTGTGTGTGTGTGTATGTGTGTGTGTTTATATAGGTATATATATATTTATATAACATATATGTGTGTATTTATAATATATATATATATATATATATATATATATATATATATATATATATATATATATATATATATAATATATATATATATATATATATATATATATATATATATATATATATTATATATATATATATATATATATATATATATATATATTATATATATATATATATATATATATATATATATATATATATATATAATCTATACATATTCATCCATGCACTTATACCTATATATACACATTTATACATACATAAATATATAAATACATATAGATAGATAGATTTATACATACATAAATACATACACACACACACACACAAACACACACACACACACACACACA
>NC_051390.1:50311076-50313576 GCF_015228065.2 Penaeus monodon | reverse complement strand
TGTGGCTGGGCACCACGGCGGGCAAGGACTCGGTTCAGCCGAGTCAGCAGCAGCTGACACACGTGAGCAAAAATCAGACATACAGTATGTCACACCAAGAATATCCATTGTAACAAATGGAAACAAAACCAAACTTAAACTTTAAACTTTAAACTTTAAACTTGTCATTCACTCAAAGATCAAAGTAGTGATATTCTTTATTATCACAGATCTGTCAGATGCATGAAACCACCACCAATGAGGTAATTTTCCGTTCATGGATGAATCTGTAAAGCTGATGAATGCTGGTGAATTATGAGCTGGCATTGTAATGTTCTCATGTAGTCCTGACCAAGCATGGAAAAGTTATTTTGGGAATCACTCAGCCATTGCAGAGACTGTTTGTGTTTACTAGTGTACAATTTTATATATAATTTTATATGTATTGGGAGGGTGATGTATGTGGCTATTTTTGGATTATGCTGTAGGTGTTTGGATGTGGGTTTTGGTTTTATAGTCTCTCTGAATTAAGTTCTCTTGGTAAAATCAGTTAAAGTGAAGTCTGTCAACCTTCGCTGTATTTGTCAACCACTTTTAACTCATTAGATTCAGGTGATGTGACTGTCATGTCATGAAAAAATTTGGCTAAGGGCAGAGTGAGTGGAATATTCTGGTAATGGAAAAATTTGGCTGAGGGCTGGGGTAAGGGAATGTGTTATCATAAAAAATTCAACTGTAGCCTGTGGTGACAGGAATGACTTGCCAATTTTATCTGGTAACATTAGTACATTCAAGTATAACAATATAAGGACTGTTGTTAAATATACAGTATTAAAAAAGTCTTAGTAAACTTTGCTTTTTTATATTTTGCTATCTAAAAGTTCATGAAGAAATAATGCCCTGTCTTAATTTCCTAATCAAATGTTAATACCCTCACTTAGTTTTACTGCTTACAGCTTATGCTTACTAAAGGATAAATGTTTCCACAAAATTCATTTTAGACAATAGTAAAGGATAGTAAGATATATGATAAAAAACCTGTAGTGTATATTTATCTTCCTCATTGCATATCATTTACATACTGATTACCATTTTGACTTGATAGTTTGCTTGTCAGAACAAAAAAAAAAAAAAAAAAAAAGTAAATAAATAAATAAACAAGTAGAAATAAAAAATAAAAGTTAATTATACTATCCATACATATTTATTTATTTTACCTTGTTTTTTTAATCATCTGTGTGGCATACATAATTGGGTGCAGTCAACTTTATGGAAGAAAATTCTGCCAAGCCAGAAAAGTGTGGGAAAACATGATATACTTTCCGGCCAAAAGATTCCCCTCTCAAAGTTGTAAATACCTTTAGAAAATTAAATTGCCATATTTCCCATCCTTTTCTATAATTGTTAGACAATTAATAATATATAATTTAGACTTAATTAGGGCTGCAGGTACCTGACAGATGTGAAAGTTGCATTCTTATAAACTGATGTTTTATAAGAATGACATGAAATGTTATTATATGGTACACACCTGTTTCATACCTGAATAAGAAAAACATATGATAATATAAGGAACATTTGTTTTCGCTCTCTGGACGAACAAGCATTAGGTTAAATGATAAACAACTTGTAAATGTTAGGGAAAGGGGAAAATATAGGTAACAGACAGTTACACGATATATTTACTCACTTTTGTATTTAATTTATTTATTTTTATTCTTCTTATCCTCATTTTAGAATATTCATCCTTTAGCGAGTGTAAGCTGTAAGGAGTATAGCTGTGGGCATTAACATTTGATTTAAAAATTAAGTCCTATAATGGCTATTTTGTTTTCTTAGGCATTTCATGTTAAATATTTAGGTATGAGTGACAATGTTTGCTTAGATAATTTTTTAAGATTCTTTGTTTAGCAATAGGTTTTATATCATTATATTGAGATGCACTACAGTGTTACCAGATAAAATCCCTACTAGATAATTTTAGGGTGGCTGTATATTTTTTTGGCTGGCTGTACCATCCATAAGCCATGGCAGGAGGAGCATCGGCTCCTGATAGGACATTATTTTTGAGCTAAGGATCCTATTCCTGCCCACTGTGACTGGTGGCATAGGATGTATTGCTGAAGATTAAATAATACAGAAATATTTAAAAAGTGACACAATAACAAAATGTTCTATTTTGTTATAGTTATTGCCCAGAGTTGTAGACTACCTAGAGAGATGATATTGAGTCTGGTCCAGGAAAACTGTCTATTACCATCTTGATACAGCATATCGAAAATAAAATGCTTATCCAGAAAAAGAGCTAATAACATTGCAAAAGAGAGGCAAGATGTCTTGACACCACACACAAGTGTTCTTGTGGGCTGGGCTTACAAGCTAGACACATGGAAGAGTCACCACTCAAGGATTTTGGTAAGCGCGGACAGTGAGGCAAGTAGATCCAACGGGTTAATCATTCATCACTTGTAGTCATCATCATACCTTATTCCATCATAGCAATTTACAGATTATTGGATTA
>NC_051390.1:50298576-50301076 GCF_015228065.2 Penaeus monodon | reverse complement strand
CTAGTTGATGTGTATCTTGGCACTCAAGGCTTCTTTGTTCAGTAGCGCTAAATGAATATGTTATGTCGTTCCCTGACCTGGCTTTTGAACTTCAGTAGGTGACCTATACACCGCCAAGTATTTATTTATGTTGTATTTAATGTGTAGATTACTAGTGCGATGGCAATTCTTCATATACAGTGTTTATGTGACAAGGAAAACAATATTACCTTGCCTGCACACGGCCATCAAATACTGCGGCAGTTCATGAATCCATTCTGTCAAGCAAACATAACTTTAGAAAATCAACTTGCACAGATAAAGGCACCATTTTCTCCCGAAACATTTTCCCTCCTAGCTGGTCTCGTGGAGTTTCATTCGTTTTCATGTGTCACTTTCTTCAGCCAGTCGTTATTTACACGCCTCTCCATCACTGTCCGATGTAGTTTGAGTCGTGAACAGTGACCCATGAGAAAGACGTGTGAATTGAGAAGCCAAGCAATTATGTGCTTGAGAGGGCGTGTGCGTTCGGGTAACGACGGGGGGCGTGAGTGGTTGTCTGGAGTTGAGGTGGGCGTTCCTGGGGGCGAGATCGATGGTGACTTTGATGACAGCCGCGGTCTAGACAGCTCATGGTGCACCCCTGGAGACCCAGCCCTGTTGCTTCCGTACACTGACAGCGAGTCTTGTCGTCTCCTTTTCCTTTGTATTTTTACGTTATCCCTCTTTTATCTCTGTCTGTTTTTTTTTCCATGCTAAACATTTACGCTTTCCTTCCTTTTTTCTCTTTCAATTCTCTCCTTTCTTGCTATTCTTTTACCCTCTTCTCTTTCCTTTTCTGCCCTTTCGTCTCGTTTCTCCTCAGATTTCGCCTCTCCCTGTTTTTATCCCAGTCATCCCTACTCTCCTCTTTTCCACCTCCTCTACCCTGACAACCTATCCCTCCTCTCCTCTCCTCTCCTCTCCTCATACTCCCATGCCTTCTCCTCTCTCCTTTCTCCTCTCCCCTATCCTCTCTCCCTTTTCCTTTCCCCTCTCTCCCCATCTCCCCATCCCCTCTCCCCCTTTACCCTTTCTCCTCTCTCTCCATCTCCCCTTCTCCACTCCTTCCCTCTCCCCTCTCCCCCTACCCTCTTCCCTCTCCCCCTACCTTCTCGCCTGTCTCACGCGCGTCCCTTTGTTTACACTTTTGTACCAGTACCTGTAAGAGGGTCATGGCGCATTAGACCCCGGTAGGCTTAAGGCTGTTGTCACTCTCGAAAACATTGCTTCATCCTGATCTCCATAGAACACGTGAGCGGTACATTTAGGGGAAATGCGTGTTGGTAAATGAGAGGGATACCGTGCACAACATAGTACAGGCGGGTTATGGTGTTTCCGCGTGTCCCTCTCTGCATGGCAACGTAGAGGACGATGGTTGTTGCGATGGGCAGACAACCTTATTATCATAGGGTTGTGGCGAGAATAGCGATTGGGAGTTGCATATGGACGTGGGGAATATTCTGCTTTTTATTCATCATCATCAGTCATCATCAATCATCACCATCGTTATCATTGATATTATTATTATTATTATTATTATTATTATTATTATAATTACTATTATAAATATTATTGCTGTTATTGTTGTTGTTGTTACTATTATTATTACAATTATGATTTTTAGGTGAGAGTTTTGGTGAGTATACCTGTTCTTATCAGCCTCGTAATTTGCACCCACGCGATAAGAGTTATCATTATTCAGATACCGGTTGATGTTTTTCTTGTTATTGTTCTACAGTATCTTTTCTAATCTAGATAAAGAAGAGTTTACAGTTTCATATTTTCCGAAATTTTTGAAAGAATGAAAAGAGGAGAGACAAAAGAAGATATATATTGCGGGAGGGGGCGGGGGGGCGGGAGGGGGGGGGGGCAGGAGATACGTCTTGGCCAATTGGAAAGAAAAAAGAAAAAAAAATCTTGCATTTCCTTCTAGTGGGGGGAGAGGTAAAAGGGGAGGGGGGGGGGTTCTTGTCTCCCATGGCGACTGTTACTAAATAAGGGTTAGATTTGAGAAAATGATAATTAAATGATAAAGGATTTAATTAACAGTGTACTCTCTCTCTCTCTCTCTCTCTCTCTCTCTCTCTCTCTCTCTCTCTCTCTCTCTCTCTCTCTCTCTCTCTCTCTCTCTCTCTCTCTCTCTCTCTCTCTCTCTCTCTCGCTCTCGCTCTCTCTCTCTCTCTCTCTCTCTCTCTCATTTCTCTTTTTTGATTCTCTTTCTCTTGCTTTCTCACTTTCACTTCCACTCTGACTCCCTTCCTCCTTTCTCCTGCTTTCCTTCTTCCCGATTCGTCTTTCTCTGTTCCCGAAGCCGAGCGGATGCGAATTCCTCCTCTCAGCTCGTATTAGAATCAATAGTGCAGGGTGCCGGTTGACCTATTTCATATAGATAGGTGGGCATTCTTTTTCGTTTTTTTTTTTTTTTTTTTTTTTCTCTCTCTCTCTCTTTCTCTCTTTCTTTCTCTCTTTCTTTCTCTCT
>NC_051390.1:50286076-50288576 GCF_015228065.2 Penaeus monodon | reverse complement strand
TTTGTCTGTTTGTTTGTCTTTGTGTCTTTCTGTCTCGTTGTCTATCTCTCGCTTCTTCTCGCTGTCTCTCTCTCTCTCACTCTTTCTTTCTATCTCTCTCACTCTGTCTTTCTCTCTCTCTCTCTCTCTCTCTCTCTCTCTCTCTCTCTCTCTCTCATTTTTTATTTTTCCCCTTTCTGAATTTCTATCTTTATATCTTTCTCCCTTTCCAATATTTTTACTTGCTTTTTCTCTCTTTTTATTCTCTCGCTCCCACTGCCTCTTTTGTATTTGCCATGTCTCTCCTTCCTTCCTCCTCCTGTTCGTGTTTTATCTGGAGTGCCAACGTCGGTGGGTTCCTGAAAAGGGGGGAGCGGGGTAGTGTCTGGCACAGTGCCGGACTTCAGGAGGGTATTTTTACTTAATGCAGCCTCGTTGTTTGAATGGATACAGTTTGCACGATCCTTTTGACCTTCCAGAAGTATCCCTTCTCCCTCGTTTCTTCCTCCCTCTCTCTTTCCCCATTTTTATCTTCTTATTCCCGCTGTCCTTGAACTCACTTTATTTCCTCACCCTGTCCCTCCCTCCCTCCCTCCCCTCCCTCCCTCCCTCCCTCCCTCCCTCCCTCCCTCCCTCCCTCCCTCCACTTTAGCTTCTCCATTCCCTCCGGTTCTAAGCTCCCCTCCCCCACCCCCCGCCCTCCCCTTCCTTAGGCCTGTTGACGTAGCAAGCAGGCAGGTAATTGAGGCAGCCGTGCTTGCACATGACACCAGCAGCAGTCACGTTGTTTTGCACGCGAGAGGGGCGGGAGTAGATTTTGCGTGTCAGGATGTGGTGTTATGGGTTATTGATTTGTTGTCGGTGTTATTGTTATTGTGATTGTGATTGTTATTGTGTTTTATTATTCTTATTCTTCTTATTACTACTAACTACTGCTACTACTACTACTACTATTCTGATAACGACAATTGTTGTTATTACTATTCTTATCCAAATCATTATTATTATTATTATTGATATTGTTGTTTTTGTTATTGTTATTGTTATTATTATTATTATTATTATTATTATTATTATTATTATTATTATTATTGCTGCTGACCTTTTCGGCAGTAATGATTCTCTCTCTCTCTCTCTCTCTCTCTCTCTCTCTCTCTCTCTCTCTCTCTCTCTCTCTCTCTCTCTCTCTCTCTCTCTCTCTCTCTCTCTCTCTCTCTCTCTCTCTCTCTCTCTCTCTCTCTCTCTCTCTCTCTCTCTCTCTCTCTCTCTCTCTCTCTCTCTCTCTCTCTCTCTCTCTGCTACCCTGATAATTATAATTGTTGTTATTACTTATCAATATTATTATTATTATTATTATCATTATTATTATTGTTGTTGTTATTATTATATTACTATTGTTATTATTATTATTATTGTTATTGTTATTGTTATTGTTATTGTCATTGTTATTATTATTCTCTCTCTCTCTCTCTCTCTCTCTCTCTCTCTCTCTCTCTCTCTCTCTCTCTCTCTCTCTCTCTCTCTCTATCTATCTATCTATCTCTCTCTCTCTCTCTCTCTCTCTCTCTCTCTCCGTTTCCCCTTCCTGTGTCCTGTCCTAATCACCTCCCCCCCCCGCCACCTTCCTCTCCCCTCCCCTTTCACCCTTGAGGCACTGAATTCGCCGAGTGCCAAGATGTTGTTTACTTCGCGTCTCCCCCCCCCCCATCCCCTTCCTCATCCCCAACTCCCCCTCACTCTCTCTTTCTTTCTTTTTTTCTGTCTTTCCCCCTTTTTTTATTTTTGTTTCTCTCTCTTTCTTTCTTTCTTCTCTCTCTCTGTCTCTTTCCCTCCCTCTCTCCCTCCCTTGGTTTATTTGCCAGTATTGCGAAGATTTTACTTATTTTATCTTCTTTTTTTTTCCTTCTCTGTGTTTGGGAATGATGTGATAATGTTGATAATGAGGATAGTAATAATGATAACGATGATGACGATCATCTTTTGCTGTAGCTTTGTCCCATTCTTATATGGGGTCGCTATATAATCTGGTTCTGGCAGATATCTTGACCGGATGCCCTTCCTGACGCCATCCCTCCCTACCCAGGCTTGGGACCGGCACTGACTTGGACCGGCTTGCCTGTGCTCATTATCATTGTCATTTTGTAGTTGTTATTGTTATTAAGTATTTCAACATCGTTATCGTTTTTATTTGGAGTTATGTTTGTCTTGGGTTTTCCTATTCTTAAGTTGAGGTTATTTTTCCCTTCCTTCTCTTGGCCAGCTTGCCTATAAATAGTTCTTGAATTAAAAACAAGATGCCGGCATTGTGCAATCTGTGTGTAAAATAAGAAACCAGGAAGTTATGAAATTTCTCTCTCTCTCTCTCTCTCTCATTCTCTCTCTCTCTCTCTCTCTCTCTCTCTCTCTCTCTCTCTCTCTCTCTCTCTCTCTCTCTCTCTCTCTCTCTCTCTCTCTCTCTCTCTCTCTCTTTCGCTCTCTCTCTTTCGCTCTCTCTCTCTCTCTCTTCCTCTCTCTCTCCTCT
>NC_051390.1:50243576-50276076 GCF_015228065.2 Penaeus monodon | reverse complement strand
TAAGGTATTAAGGGTGCAAGCGTGGGGCACTCAAGGCAGTAATGGGGTAGAGTGTTGGTATTTAGGGTATCATACAACTTGTACGAGGAATACCGTGGGACGTCCCTCATTCCCCCCTTACAATTGCCTGACTTGTCGGTACCTAAGTCTAAGGCGCGCGTTTATTAATTATGTAGGCCTACTATAAGTCCACTGCGTCGCTACTTGCATGGAAAAGGAAGAAAATGTTTCACAAAGATGAAGTATAATATTGTGTTTTGTTTTGTAGTGAATATTTATGGGTTTTGTCTTATCCAAATGTCTGTTTGCTCGTTGAATCTAATTTCGGCATTTCTAAATAGGCCGGCCTTCTGAGACACTGCTAAACCCAAGGCCTGAACGGTGACGAAAGAATGACTTCACACTACTCTTGAATGACCCAGGAAGAGCGGCGGGGGCGGTGGGGGGAGGGTTGCGAAAATGAGGTGGTGTGGGAGTGGGGATGGGGGAGAAGGGGAGGTTGGTCTGACCTTACCACCAGGATATTTGACCTTTTTGTGGGTCAAGCATCCTCTAGCATGGCTCTATTAAACCAGGTGCTTGTCGCCGCAGAGGACGAGGAAGGCTGCTAAAAAGACGGGCGCAAAGGAATGGAATTTTCCTTGCTAAAAAAAAATCTTTCTCTACCCCTCTCTTTTTTTTTTATCTGCTGGGAAATGTCCGCGCATGCACTTCTGTGCTTTCTTGCCCCTAACTCTGCAGGGATTTCCCACTCAGCATGGCGACAAGTTATGCGGATCATGAAAACTATCGGGAAGCATGTACTGTTACAGATTATTGGCTGTGCCTCCGTGCTCGCTGGTGACACTTGGTAAGGAACGTTGGTTACCAGGACCGCAAAATGTCGGAGGATTATTACTTCGATCTTTAGCTCTTTTGTGAGGACTTCCTTGTTCGAAGCGGCCCTTATCACCAGCTACTGGCATCTGAGGAGGTATCTGGGAGGGTACATGAGTGGGACTTGTCTAATCTATGAAGATAGCAGGCCCCCTGGTGTTGGTCTGGGGCACCTATGCCACCTCCCGCCGTAGGTGGCGGCCGGTGGGGGCTACGTTATATTTTTAGCTTCTGAACTTGATTTTGCTGGTGCTTTAATATCACTTGTTTGTCCCTGTGTTTTTCTTTTTTGCTTTAGTTATTTATTTATTGTATCTTTCTCTTTTTTTTGAGTCGTCTTAGAGTTATTGCTGGTTTGATTACTAAATGAATTGTATTTTTTCTCTCAATCTCTTGATATCTATATCTCCATTCATCCTCTCTCTCTCTCTCTCTCTCCATTCATCCTCTCTCTCTCTCTCTCTCTCTCTCTCTCCTCTCTCTCTCTCCTTCCTTCCTCTCTTTCTCTCTCATCTCTCTCTTCTCTCTCTCTCTCTCTCTCTCTCTCTCTCTCTCTCTCTCTCCTCCTCTCCGTCTCTCTCTCTCTCTCTCTCTCCTCTCTCTCCTCTCCGTCTCTCTCTCTCTCTCTCTCTCTCTCTCTCTCTCTCCATTCATCCTCTCTCTCTCCATTCATCCTCTCTCTCTCTCTCTCTCTCTCTCTCTCTCTCTCTCTCTCTCTCTCTCCTCGCACTCTCCTTTTTCCCCCTCTCACCTCTCCCTCGTATCCTCTCTCACTCCATATATATGCCTATATACGTACATATACACACATACACACGAACGAACACGCACATCTGGTCTGGATTTCTATATGCTTTAAGTGGAGTCTCCTCTGCCTCAGTCTGGATATCGTTGGCGTTCATTCTGGTGAAGAATAATTATTTATGGATAACAGATGCTGCAAGACAAATAATATATGTTTCGCTTTCAGTCTACACGAAATATTTGCTTGAAGCAGAATCGGTTGGATCTTGCTTTGTAGCCTTTGCTTGCGTTATTGAAATTTCGCAAGAGCTTAGGTTTGCGGGAATTTCGTATCATTGCCAGATTTTTATTTTAACTGGTGGTAGCAATATAATCATTGTTACGATATACAGTGTTTACAATGTTGTGGCAGAAGTGATAGGAATGTTGTGCGAATAGAAATGTTGTTTTGTGTCACTGTATTTTTATGTGTCGATGTCCGTTTTGTAAAGGATGTTTGGTTTCGTCATATTTGATTTTTTTTTCAAGGATAAAGCAGCTAAGACTGGTTGACGTTGGTCTTGAGTGTCGGAGGCTTCGAGAAATGCTACTTTTCAGTGAACAAATCGCTGGTCTTTTTGTTTTTCTTTATAATTCAAATACGGATGTGTTTGAGTCATTGTATACTTGTCTACACACAAATATATATGTGTATGTATGTATATATGTATATGTATGTATATATGTATATGTATGTGTATATATATATATATATATATATATATATATATATATATATATATATATATATATATGTGTGTGTGTGTGTGTGTGTGTGTGTGTGTGTGTGTGTGTGTGTGTGTGTGTGTGTGTGTGTGTGTGTGTGTGTATGTGTGTATATATATACACATATATGTATATACGTATACATGGATATACATATATATGTTTGTGTGTATATACATTCATATATACATATTCAGCCTAGGAAAAAGCCCTAGAATATATATATATATATATATATATATATATATATATATATATATATATACATGTACACAATCACACACATACATACATACACATACACACACACACACACATACATACATACATACATACATACATACATACATACATACATACACACACACACACACACACACACACACACACACACACACACACACACACACACACACACATACATACATAATATATATATATATATATATATATATATATATATATATATATACAACACACACAACATATATGTGTATGTATGTATGCATACATGTATATAGGTATGTATGTGTTTTTATGTATACATGTATGTGTGGATATATGTATACATATATGCATGTTTGTGTATATAATACTCTACACAAGGAAGTGATGGATGAAAATTTAATGATCGTTTCGTTTAATTGCTATGGACTGAAAACAATCGAATACCAACAATTAAATCGTTATTGTCAGATGCGCAATTTAGGGACGTAGTATTGTTGTGATCTGTATTTGTCAGCCTTTAATAATATTGATAAATATTGGTTAAGCCAGAAGTATTTCAACATCAAATCTGTTGGTATGACCGTAAATCCCGAGTGATAAGGCAGTTCTGATGAAGGGTTGATAAAGGGCTGTGAGTCGCTTATATAATTTTGACATAGTCGACCGTTAACTAAATGGATGTCTATGGTATAGGTTGATTGCTTTCTAAAGCATAGGAAAAAATGGACACGATATCAGAGAGATTAGAGATTTCCAGAAAAGAGAGGAAAGTTGCGTCATGCTATTCAGAGCTCACAGCTGACTGTGACGTCACGAAATATTGCCATATAGTAGGCCATATATGAAAAGCCTATTAATTTTTAAAACAATAAATAGTATATTCGTATTGTAGAATGCGTTTATTGATGTAATACAAATTGTATTTTAATGTAATAGAATTGCAGAAAAAAATGGTCAGTATGTGATATAACAGAAAAAACGGTCTGGCGACACGTGGCAACGATCCGTTCAAAGAAACGGCCAGCGCGCAGTCTCGGGTGTGAAGTCTTCCTTGCGAGAGTGCGGGTTGGACACTTGCCGTGGGAGGACGCGCTCGTGTTCCTTTGTGCTTGAAACCTTCATTGGTGTTGAGTGCATTGGTCATATTAGTGCTGATCCCATTGAGTGTTGAAAAAACTACTGTGGGACTCAAGTGTGTGAATACAACCAGAAAGTGAAAGTACAGAAACGAAGGACTGGGAATTTCCATCGGCTTTTGCCGTCTAGAATATACCCTCCATCGACAACCCGTTACTCGTTTTCCGCAATGACGGCCGGCACGGAACATCAGCTCAGCATGGGCTTCCCAGATCCCCTGAGAACTCACGACACACACGGACTAACGACCCACACGCGGGCGGAAAGCATGGGCAGTGGGCGAAAGTACCACGCTGCCCACGCCCGAGCTGACCTGTCTATGGGCGGGCGGCTAGACAACAGCGGGGGCGTCCAGCACAACATAGGCGCTGGGGCTGTGCGGGCGATGTCGGGGGCAGGTGCGCGCGGTGCTATAGGTACTATGGTGATGATCTATGGCACGGCGGAAGTATGCGCGAGAACGCAGTGTGGACTTACCTTTGTGCCCAGCACCTTCCCCATTTCCAAAGACCAGCAAAGGTGAGTCGAAAAAATATGTATATAATCTCGGGATGCTATGATTAGGAAAGCTTGTGGTGTGTGTGTGTGTGACGGATGTGCGAGCGTTTTCCGTTCGTTATCGATTATTTATGTCGATCGATATTCAGCTGTGATTAACGTGCTTAAAGATGGGAAGTATGGGTGTGCCCAAGGCGGTTTCTGCTTGCTTGGAATTACGCTTGGGTGAGTGTGCGTCACGCGGAGATCCCTCCGAATGAAGAGAAAGCAGGAATAAACATGGAAAGTAGTGGTGCTGTAGGAAAATTAATGGCCAGCAGTCACATGACTTAAACCTAGAAAGTAGTGACGGTAGAAACAGTGAGTGTGCAGATCTCAAACCTTTCCCCGCTATTGAACACTGAAACTCGAATAACCTTTTAAGTACACACATTTATAAAGAATCCAGTTCTCAGCGCCTTCGAAAGACCACAAAACAAGAAAAAACTAGAGTAGGAAACGGAAGATATAATGCCGGCAATTTTGCTCGATTAATCTGTTGCGTAAACCTTAGGCAATGGGCATCAGAGGTTGTAAATACGGAAAAGAGTAGGCGAAGGGACAAAGAGTGGGAACTATAGAAAATTAGGAATAGTAATGGCAAATGGAGACAATGCACAAGGAAGAATGGGCCAAAGGCGGTAAGTTGCATCACGTGGACCTTGATATAAACCCAGCATGGCAGACAGCCAAGTGTTGCCACCGGCGCGAGGACGGAGGGAGGGGGCAGGGAAGGAGAGGAGGTTGGGAAGTTTGCCATCCCCTGCCCACTCCCCTCTCTTTCTCCCTCTCCCTCTCTTACTCTCACTCTCACTCCCCCCTCATGCCCCTACTTTGCTTGTTTTATAATTCCTCTATTCGAAATTTACTATCCACAAGCTCGTAACTTAATTGTAGCGATTGTATATCTATCTATCTATATATATACTATTTTTTCATTGCCATATGATTTCAATGGATCTTCACTGTTCGCATCTTATCAGTCTGCAAATATCTGCTGTTTTCTGTGATTGAATTATGCTTGTTATTTACGTTCATTTGTTCATCCAACTAAGCATTAAGGAAAGGGAAGGAAGCCGGGTCAACCTTGAGAAAAAAGCGTCACACCTTCATGCATTGGGTATTAGTGGGCATCAGTGATACGGTTTGATTCAAGAAGTAAAAATCAGGTTGTCGAGTTTTCACCATCTGTTAGGCTTTTCCTGTTGCTGTTCATGGTATTATTATTGTTGTTTTTATTATTTTTCTTAATGCGAAGTTTCTTCCTCTCCGGCTGCTTTTCTGCGTTCGTCTTTTGTTTGTTTTTGTACTTTCGCGCTCTCTGTCTTTGTCTAGTGTGGCTCGTTTCTTTGTTTCCACTTTTTGTGTGTGTGTTCTGGTTTCCTTCGTGTCATTTTCTCCCCATTTTCTTTCTCATTTTCTTCCTTCTACTGTGGACCATCGTCTTTTGGCTCGCCATTCTGCTCATTCTCTTCTCGTTTGCTTTCTCTCTCTCTCTCTCTCTCTCTCTCTCTCTCTCTCTCTCTCTCTCTATATATATATATATATATATATATATATATATATATATATATATATATATATATACACATACATACATACATACAATCTATATCTATCTCTATCTCTATATCTCCCTCCATCCCTCCCTCTCCCACCCCCTAATCTCCTCTTTTCTCGCTTCTGCTCAGTTCACTTATACCGTCTTCTCCTTTTCTCCCTTCCATATACTGCTTCCGCTCTTCACATCTCATTTCCTACCTTCATTCCTCATTTCCTTTCCTCTCCCCTCTTTCCTCTTTTCCTTTCTTCCCCCTCTCTCCTCTTTTGTATGTCTTGTGGAGGAAAGAAACTAGGAGGCACAATAAGTTGAGATTTGAGCTTACTATCTTTTACTTTTTCTTTAGGTTTCGTAACAATATTGTCGTTCCATTGACCAACCTAGAAAGAACATGGGGCGCTTACCTTTATTTTCAGGATGTTGAATTGCACGGATAAGGAAATTCATTGAAGCCAAGGTGGGTGGGGAGATAGATACATGTTTTATATTACAAAGGATAATAGCCATTGGAAAGCACGCGGTTTGGGTGATTTTTTTTTCTTTTCTTGAGTGCCCTCCAAGTGGCGCTTTGACAGGAATGTGTTGATAACCGGCGCTCTTTTGGCCCCTTCCCAGTCCCGTCTTGGAACGGACAGTTCTTTTGTTTAGTTTGAATAAAAAAAGTACCTTGTGTTCATCAAAGGTTCGTGGGTTTGCGTCCCCGCTTCTCATGAAGGAACAAAGCGCAAGTAATAATTTCTTGCTGACCAGTTCTAAATTTTTTGAAACCTAATTAGACGCGTAGAAAGTCGGAATTAACGACCAGGCTTTCTCATTTGGTGTATTTAACCTTTAGCCCCATAACGAAACAATTATGCCGGTTGACTGCCACGCGAGGAAATGCAATTCATCAAACCATGTGGTTTTGACCGACCCCCCCCCCCCCCATTCCGCCTTCTTGCAGTCATGAGGCAAAACTTGCGTAGTCGTAATATCAATTCATTGGCGTCCATTACTTCGTATTTTCCATTTGAGTGAAGATTACGAGGTGGGACAGTTTGGGATAGGGTGGGGGGGGGTGGGGGGGAGGCTTACTTGGATAAGAATTCATATTGCCAACCGAATGCAAAATAAGGGCTGGCTATTTTTAGCACAGGATGCGCCGTAGGTCATGTGATCGGTCTGATAGGCGACACTGATCGATGCGTTTCAGGGCCAGACACCCAAGTCGACTCGGGAGAGGTAGGGCATCGTGTGGAAGGGCAAGAAAAGACTCCAGAAGGGGACAGGAAAGTGGTGTGGCTGGAGTGTTTGGTTGTGTGGGAAGGGGTCTTCTCAACCCGCAACCGGCATGCCGAATTGCCGTTTGTTACATGAAACTGCTTCACTTCGACCTCACTTTGCTCTTTCGACTTTGACCCAAGCAGGTCACATTTCTTTGGCTTCTTCTCGCCTGGCCATGTTGAGGAAGGGGATCACGGTAATTACCCAGGACCGCTTGATGTCCCGTCGGGCTTCCTGTGGCCAACCGACACTGGCGAATATTGATCTAAATTACCTATACTCTATTCATAAGGAAGTAGCTTTGGTGTAAGCGGTGCCAAGGTACTTTCCCAATACCTTGGCTGATGTCGGGATGGATCCAACGGCGCTTGGAGACGAGGCCAACTCTCGGGACTGGTTCGGAGTCCAGACCGATGAGAGAAATGCCTCGCTGCATCACGCTTAGCCACACGAGGCCTGCTGCTGGTCCACGCGGTGTTGGCGGATGCCTTTACTAGGGTGCCTTTGAGGGGATTAAGGCACGGCCTCCCTCCTCCCTCGTTTCCTTGGATTATCTTTTTTTTTATTCCTTCGCCACTTCTTTGGTGTTTTGAAGACATATTGTTTTTCATCGACCTGATGCTCACGCTTGATGTGGTTTAATTGTTATTATTGTAACTATGTATTTTTAAAAGTTCTTGCTGGTAGTTACTTAGATTTTTGATTAGCGCGAATGTTTGTTATTTTTGGATGTGGACACGAGGAGAGAAGGAGTAGATATCTTTGCCAAATTCGAAAGCCCTTTAGTTTATTTTAACACGTAGTACCGGCGATTCATTAAAACGCACATCGGGGAGAGATTTAACCGGGGATTTGGGAAAACAACTCGTTCATTTCTTCACTGTTTGGCCCATTGTTTACGAAATAGAGCGTGATCTCTTGATTTTTTTTCGACTGGTATAATGTAATTTTCGTTGCTTTTTTTCCCAATAGGACCAGTGCAGTCTGTGATAAGTGGAACTGCACTTTTTCACTTTTTTTTTTTTTGGGGGGGGGGGGCAGTGAGTTTAGTTTATTTGCCAACTTCTAACCAGCCAGACTAACGCGACTAGATTGAAGTGACTGTATTAATATACTAAAGGAATAAACCCCAGCCTCGAAACCTGTACACATTGTTAAATCTTTAATAATTTTTGCCATACACATCTACCATTATTGCAATTATCAAGCCAAGTGTTGCTAAATGGGGGAGTCTACAGGAAGGGTTTGACGGCAAAGGCATGAGATGGAAGAAGTGCCCTGTGTTACATGGTTAAAGATGGGAGGCGAGCGAGGTCGGCGTGCTGGATAGGCCTACTCTTGTTGCCATCGGCTCCTCGAGAGACTGTGCTTGGTTGCTTTTTTTCTCTTTTTTTTGTCCTTGTTTTCTGGAGTGGGTTTTTGGTCGTGCGTCTACTATTTTGTTTTTCTAATCTGGTTGTGTGGATGATTCGTTTGGGCAGATGGCATATGTATTTTTGTAGCTGGGGGATAATTTTGATACACCCCCCCCCTTTTTTTTTCCTCCGCTTGCGATGAGTGCACCACACGGGAGAGACACTATTATTACTGGTGGCCTGTGCGCGTCTCGGGTTTTGCCCCCGCCAGCCAGGGCTTTAAAGACGATAGGTATTAAGTGGGAATCCTGAAAGTCATGCTACTTGTAAAGTGGCAAGGGCTGTTGTTTGTCTGTTACTCTCTTTTCCGAGGGATGATCGTCATAGCCTCTTGTCGCGTGTCTCGAGGAAATGACCCTCTTCCTCTGCCGTTTGTCCTCCCGGTCCTTCTCTTCCCTGAGAACATTCAACCTGCCGTGACCCAGCTGTGATCGTCTTTAATGGGCGACTTTAACACGCGGTCTTGACCTTTGTCAGGGTCTCTCTCTCTTTCTCTGTCTCTCTCCCTCCCCCCCCTCCCTCCCTCCCTCTTTCCCCCCTCTCGCCCTTCCCCTGCTCCCCTCCCTCTCCCCTCTCTCTTCCCTCTTTCCCCCACCTTCCGTCTTTCCATCCCTCCCTCTCGCCTGCATAATTTAGCTATTTATGCACGCAAAGGTTAACGAAACGTTTCCCAACTACATACACCCTTGACGGAGTGCCAAACGTCTTGCGTAAGGCATTCTTTTCTCATGAAAGTTGTTATAGCCATTCATTCACCTGAGCGAAAATACAAGGACAGTTTGCAAGGGGGAGGAGCGGTCACGCATATGTACTCGGCTCTTCGCGAAGTGAAATGTCATTGTCGAGAACGATTGTGTATGTCCTCTTTCATTCCCATGCGCCAGTTTTTCCATGTATTCTTTATTTAGGTGTTTGCATTTCATGGCTTTGGATCATGATTGGTCATCATTTTGAGCGTTCGATCTGTCGTTAACAGTTCAAGGTTGAGTCCTTCCATGCCGTCTGCTTCTCCTCCCCCCCCCCTTCCCCGGCCCACGCTATGGCGCTTCTCTGACGTGCCGGCCTGGAACTCCAGTTGCCTTCCGTACGCCGGTGGAGGCTCTCCCGCTCCCCTTCTCTGCGGTCTGCCACGCACGCTGACATCTCACACAGTCACGCCTCTTATCCTGATTTCTGGTTCTCCTCTCTTGCTTCATCTCGCTCTCTTCCTCTTTCCACACATTAAGGACGACATCACTTTGCTCCCGCACCTTGTGCTCATAGACCTCGATTACCGCTGGTCTCGATCTGTCCTGGAAGCTGACAGCTGTGTTTGTGTTTGCAGAGTCACCATGATTCGGTGCTGAAAAGTGACCTTGCGTGGAGATACGAAACGTGTTTTGGCGCTGCGAGGAGGGGAGGTGGGAGTGTGGTACATACGATGGGTATCTGAACAGAGAAGAGGTGTAAGAGTGTAAGAATCGAAAAGACCGTTCCAGCGGAGGTGTCGTCGTGGAGCCTGCGTGGCCAAGAACGACGTGGATGCCGCTTCCTGTTGACTGAAATCCCCTCGAACGAGCGTCCGTCGAACCGTCTGTGATCCAGTGCTGTGCCCTAAGCTTAAGCTGTAGTTAGCGTTACAAAACTCGCAACGTGTTAAGCTCACGTCCCCGGTTCCCCTCCGTGAGAGCAGAAACACCTCCCTCCATCAACGTTCCTTCCAGCCTCTCTCACGCCTAGCTTATGGCAACATGTGGTCCCTCCGTGTCCGTGACCAGCACTTCGGGGCCTTCCTCAGAGACATCGCCTTCGTCAGGAGGATCCACGCTGACCTCCTCGGGAGAGACAAGTCCGGCGTGGCCAGACGAGTGCCTGGACGTGACCACCGTGTCCGAGGACATGATTCCCATCGCCCCCATCCTGCAGGACCTCCAGAGCACAGACGGCCCCTTGCACAGCGACTCCGAAGATTCCGAGGATGTCATCTCCGACGTGGCTGCCGAGCTGTTGGCCGAGACGCTCGACTTCTTCATCGAACTTTCGAATATATTCGCCAACCTTATCTCCGATACGAGCGAGGAAAAGCCCTGCATATGTACCAAGTATGTGGTACGTGAGGGCGAGGATGGGTACGTGTTTATGTACTACCGCTGTTCAGAATGTACATGGAATTGTCGACCCCTTGACAGATAGCTAATACGGAACGTTCAGTCGATATTTAGGTGGTCGTGGTCGTAACGTTAAATACATACGAGGTCGGGGAAGGATATGCGTGTGTTCAATGTGCTTGTGGCACTTAGTTGGGCGCTGCAACGTTGCATATTGCGGTGCGAGTGACACTCACTTATGTATGCTCCCCCCCTCCGTCTCACTCTCTCTCTCTCTCTCTCTCTCTCTCTCTCTCTCTCTCTCTCTCTCTCTCTCTCTCTCTCTCTCTCTCTCCCCTCCTCCTCTCTCTCCTCCTCTCTCCTCTCTTTATATTTATTTCTGTATGATAATGGCAATGATAAAATAAAATGAAATACAACACAAACTACCTTCCTTCGCCCTTACTCCATATAGCAGATTGTAATATAATTTTGAATAGGAATAAGAAAATCGTAAATAATGCTCGCCATTGATGGTAATTTATAAAGTAGTTATTTGGTTATAGATGGTTTGTGATCGTAGTACAGGGCTAACAGCCGTCATAACTGATGCATCTCATGTAGACGGGAAACTGTTTCACGCCCCTGTAATGTTTCCTCTGTTGAGTGTCCAAGTGAGAGTCACTCGGTAGTGTCGGCGGTGCAGATGGTGTGGCGGTGCGGTGCTCGCCGTATTGACCCGCGGACCCCACCCCGTCTGCCCGCCCTGCCCCCGCTCTGGCCCCGCTCCCTTGCTTGCTTCGCGCTTCGCACTGCGCTAAAGACACCTGATGCGGGTTCTCACGCTCGTCATTTTGAGGAGTGATCTGGCACATATATTGTCGGAGAAGTACGGACGTGCATGCATGGATGCTCACGAATTTATAAATACTCACACGCACTCATTCACACACAAATACACACACACACACACACACACACACACACACACACACACACACACACACACACACACACACACACACACACACACACACACACTCTCACTCTCACTCTCACTCTCACTCTCACTCTCTCTCTCTCTCTCTCTCTCTCTCTCTCTCTCTCTCTCTCTCTCTCATGCTTTCATCTCTTATGCTACTTCTTCCCCCTCACCCTCCCCATCTTTTCTTCCCATAATCTCAGAAGAA
Organism: Penaeus monodon; assembly: GCF_015228065.2. Taxonomy (NCBI): domain Eukaryota; kingdom Metazoa; phylum Arthropoda; class Malacostraca; order Decapoda; family Penaeidae; genus Penaeus; species Penaeus monodon. The sequence continues at coordinate 50,264,294 of NC_051390.1, read as the reverse complement.
TGAAATACAAGAGGGGCTTGGGTAAGATTTAAAAGGAAAGGAAAGTGCTTAATGTTGTAGAAACATGACCTTGTGTTTGAGCTGGTCAGGGCCAGGTGGTGACCCAGTGCTGTGTAGGGCTACACCTTCACAGATTGCATATTGTTGTGAGATGGGGTTGTGCAAGGTTTTGATTTGTTGGGCCATAGTTTTTTGTTTTTGTTCAACATTTAAACAAGTTCTTCCTGTAATGGCAGACTTTTCCTCAATATGTTCAGCTCATCCTTTCATCCCCCCACCCCCTCTCTCTCTCTCTCTCTCTCTCTCTCTCTCTCTCTCTCTCTCTCTCTCTCTCTCTCTCTCTCTCTCTCTCTCTCTCTCTCTCTCTCTCTCTCTGGTGAATGTTACAAAATTGAAATGGAAATGAACTATATTCATGTTGACAAATGTAGAAAAATGAGAATGAATATCTTCACAATACAAGAGATATATTTGACCCATTTTGATTATATTGATACAATCGAAACCCGTCAAATATAGCTCATGTATTGTGAAGATATTCATTCTCATTCATTCCTTTTCTATATGGAAATGGAAACGTCTGGATATTTAATTATATATATATATATATATATATATATATATATATATATATATATATATATATATATATATATATATATATATCAAAGAGATTACTTTTACTCTTTTAAGGAAAGTAGAGCTAAGAACAAGAGAAAATCTAGATTAGTAATGAATGGTAATTCTTTTCTAATAAAACATTTATAAAAAAAAAAGTTTTTATATTCCAGGATGAACAGTGAAACTTTTTTTGAGAGGAGGCTTAGGAAAGTTCAAGGAATGAAAAATGATAATTATTTTTACTCATTATATTCTATGCTATGAGTAACCTAAGAGGAAACCTTATATTTTTAAATTTTAACTTTATTCACAATCATAAATTAATTAATTTTTCATATTAAAAAAAAGAAAATTCAATTGAATTTAAATGAATTTTCTCAACTATACCTGTTTAAGAAAGATACATCAATGCATGTGTATGTGCTTGCACGCACACGCGCACACAAATAAATAATTACTATGTTCAGATCAGATATCTGGGTTGTTTACTCTGTTTAACCCCTAAAGCTGGGTTCCACTAAGCTTGTTGGACTCTGGAACCCAGACTCAGGTCCAGGATACATACCCTCTTGGCCTGGCCTAGGCGCACCATCTAGGAAATATAAGAGCTCAGTCAAGTGTGATCTTTGCCTAGATCCCTCCTCCCCCCTTTTTTAAATTATTGTTATTATTATTTCTATTTTATTTATTAATTTTTTTATTTATTTTATTTTTTTTTTCTATTTTTTCTTTATGGTTGTATTAGAAATTTGTTGAATACTATGTAGTTATAATGTTAATAACGTTTTCATACCAGCCTTGACGTGCCTACCCTTGTAACAATGGTGACTGGTTGGCTGGAGGTACCTCTAGGGTCAGGGCTGATAGTGGAACCCTGGCTTCACATCCCTGATTATATATTGTGCATGAAATGTTGGTAATTCTTATTTCCTTGCATCATGACCTTTGTTCTTAAATACAGATATGCTTATTTGTGCTTGTTTTGTTTGGGTTTACAGAATAGCGTAAGTGGAGATAAGGAGATGGCGTTGAGGTTGGAGAAAGGAGGAGGAGAAAGAGAGAGAGAGAGAGACAGGGGTTAGAAAGGGAGGAGGCAGATGCAAAAAGACACTTTTGACATAATGCTGTGTCCCTCTTCAACCTCACACAGTACAGTAGTAGCTCATAATTGGCTGGTTTATTGTTGCTTAGCGCCATTTGTAACCTCACCCCCAGCACCCCCCACTTCCCACTCTCATCTCGGTTCACGTGTTGAAATCTCGACCAGGTGGAGAAAGGGCAAGGTTTTCAGTTTTGTTGTGTCTTATTGTTTTATTCATTTGTTATTTTTTCCCCGTTTATTTATTAGTAATTGCTTTTTTTATCAGGAGTAGTTAAGGTAGATAATTACACAATTCCATTAAATGCACCTTTAATTTCGCTTCACTTTTCTTTTTGGCTCCACGTTGTAATGCACATTGTTATGTTGGAACCACTGTGTTGGCTTTGTTGAATAGATGTAAACCTGCTGTATTTTTAGGGTCAATAGTATTTGAAACTGTGTTGTAGTTTGACTTAACTGTTAGGACCATTCTTTTTGCACATGAACTTTTTTGATTGAATCATTAGTTGCTCAGGAGGAAATAATAAGAAAAAGGAAAGTAAGGATGAGATTTTATTGGAGTTCAGTCATTGATAGTTTTCTATTTGAAGCAATTTACATTTTTGTTGAATAGAATAATTTTCTAGTAAATCTAATTTTTGGCTTTAGTATTGTGTAACAGTGTGGATAGTTAGACTTGTTTAAACATTTATATGAGAGAGAACATGACTCAGATATATTTTGTGTATGTGCTTGTGAGATTCAGAATGAAAAGGTATAATGTTTATGTAGATAGAAATATGCTGAGAGAAAGAGACAGAAACATGTATGACAAGTTAGTGTATGTAATTGCATACCCAAATCTAGTTGAAATTCAAATGTGTGATAGCGATTATGAAGTTTGAAGACCATACTGACACCATCGTCCACTTCCTTGCTCTTTAGTAATTTATATATCTTCTTTTCAGAATGGACAAAGATGGCACATTAGACATCAGTTTTGATGAGTGGCGTGACTATCTTCTCTTCCACCCCTCGGCCAATCTCCATGACATCATCCTCTACTGGAGACATGCCACGGTGAGTTTGATTTCCTTTCCATGAAATATATCTCCATTCTTATTTTGGCAAAATAACAATGGCAAAGGAGAAATTGTCCTTGTTAAACAATTCTGTGTGGGCCTTGGGTGCTAGTGATTAATTTGAATGTGGATGTCATGCAGTTAAAGGAAAAGTTTATTTAAACAAAGTAAAGTAATTTGTAGTATGGAGACTATACAACTGATAAATCATACCACCTTAATATTTTCAGAATCTTGATGTAGGAGAGGACCTCTCAGTGCCTGATGACTTTTCACTTGAGGAATGGCTCTCTGGAAAATGGTGGCGTCACTTGGTGGCAGGAGGCGTGGCTGGCATGGTATCAAGAACTTGCACAGCGCCACTTGACAGACTCAAAGTATTTCTGCAGGTAAGATTTATTAATGAGTTGCTAGGCATCTTTAGCACTGCTCTTGACCTTTATAATTATAGAGGTAGTATTTTCAATTTCCTTGCTAATGTTCTGTTTTTCTGCAGGTTCATGGAGCAAAACAGTTTCACAGTTTATCCAACTGCTTTAAGTACATGCTTCAAGAAGGAGGTGTCAAAAGTCTGTGGCGAGGTAATGGAATCAATGTCTTGAAGATTGCACCAGAGTCTGCCCTGAAGTTTGCTGCTTATGAACAAGCCAAGCGCATGGTGTTGCAGTTTGGTGGCAGCAAAGAGAGAGAGTTGACCATATATGAGCGCTTTGTGGCAGGCTCCTTCGCTGGAGGTTTTTCACAGTCCGTAATTTATCCTCTTGAGGTAAGACAGCAGGAATGTGCATCTTAGGTACTGAGTTTTTAAATCGATTACATGTGCATTTTTCTGTACTGTTTTGTCTTGAAGAGACAGCTATGTGTAAATACATAAGATTTGCCTTCATCAGAGAACAAGGGTATTGTTATTTACTGGTTTCTTTTCTTGGACAGGTTTTGAAGACCAGATTAGCACTCCGAAAAACTGGCCAATACAAGAGTATAGCAGACGCAGCTGTCAAAATTTATAAGACCGAGGGTGTAAAATCATTCTACAGAGGTTACATCCCCAACATTCTAGGGATTATACCATATGCGGGTATTGACCTTGCCATATATGAAACCTTAAAAAAATCTTACATGGAGCAATATTCAGATGGCAGGAACCCTTCAGTTCTAGCCATTATTGCCTGTGGAGCATTCTCTTCTTCGTGTGGTCAGGTTGCGTCCTACCCTCTGGCTCTTGTTCGCACCAGGCTACAAGCACAAGGTATGTCCTCAAAGAATGTGTAATTGACCTTTGATCAAGCTATTTTAGTTTTGCCTGTGAAAAGTAGAAATGGTTTGATCCTGTCTCTCCAATTCTTGAAGAATTGTTAATTGAAATCAGGAGATTGACTCTTTCAGAATTTAGTTGTGTACTTTGGTTCTTTGTAAATTTAATTATCTGCTTTTTACCAGTAATGTACAAATATTCTTTATGACAAGACAGGTGTTCATTGCATAGCAAAGAAATTACATATTCATTGATAAACTTTTCAGATTGTTTATATTTCAACTTTGCCATTGCAGTTATAGCCCCTGGAGTGGTCCACAACCAGCCAATCACAATGTCTGGACTGTTCCGTCACATTATTGCCAAAGAGGGACCCACTGGCCTTTATCGCGGCATCACACCAAACTTTATGAAGGTTGCTCCGGCTGTCAGCATCTCCTATGTTGTCTACGAGAAATGTCGACAAATGTTAGGGGTATCCATGACTTAATTTCCCTGTAGTAAAGACTAATAGTAATTTTGAAATTGATAACCATTTAAGTTCATATATATTTCGTGTAGACTTATTATTTTCATGGATAAATATATTTCATTTCATCTACTGTTTTAAATGACGTTCATGGTTTTGAAACAAGCATATGTGATTTTGTGAATATGATTAAATGACACAAATTTTTATACAAGTATGGTTGAATACTCTGTTCTACGATCAAAGGCTGTATGTTCATTTCTACCCAGTCATTAGGCAGACTTGTTGAACTGTTTGGAACGAATAGCATATTGGAAATTTTGTAAATTGTTGGATTTTCTGTGATCAATTTTGATAACCAAAAAAAAAAAAAAAAAAGTTGGAACTAATGATTAGACAGTGAACATTGGACTCTGTTTGATTGAGAACATCAGCAGCATGAGGAGTATGCAGTGAAGCCATTTGTGAAGAGTTGAAGTTCACCGTGTTGTTGTCATACAGACTTGTTATCTAGGTAGTCTATATTTTCTTAATATTTTTCATATTAAAAGTGTCGCAGTTTCTTCCACACTGCCTTTTTCTGGTATATGCTGTGTCAAGTGGAACAATCAAAATCCTCTGTTCAAAGGACAGCCTATGCTGCCAGAAATTGTGCATGTCATTGTTATATATGTTTAGGTACTGATATACCAGAGAAATGAGCAGGGTTGAGTGACTGGAGTTGTTTGTAGCACGAGAAATGTTTGAGGCGAAGTGGCTCTTTTGATGTCTTCTCATCTTGTAATTCATCCACAACTTTTGATATTCCAGGTTTAAATTTTGAATAATAATTCGTATAGAGATAGTTACAGAAATTTAAGCATTTCTGTGAATGTTGAAAATTGGCATTCAGAGTTTTTATATCTAATTATATTGCCATATTTTGTTTTGAAGTATTCAGAAATGATTTGGATAAAGTTAACTTCTGGTAAAAATGTTACCACTATAGTGTTAGTTTCAGAAGTACATTTCCTTCACTTTCGTTTCATCTTCATCATCCTTTACTTTTGTATTGCTTACATAGAAACATTCAGCTTCACAGTATGACTGTAAAGAATTTTTATATATATAAAAATACTTTAAAGAACACTTGATTTTGTAAATTATTTTTCTGTAGAATTCTTCTGTGCTGCAGTTATTGATATTTAATTCCTCATAGATCAAAAATCTTTTAGAAAAAGGTTTGCATTTCATAATTTGGTTCTGCCGCTGTCCTGTACTGTGTAAGACTAAGAAATAACAGTTTCTACATAAGCTTCAGGCTGAACTGTACTTACAATTCTCGTAAATACTCCTTCAAAGCTTGTGGCTTATCTGCTTTTTCTTCTTAGCATTATAAATTGTATACAGTTAAAAAGAAACAAAAGGTTCGTGAATATAAATTGAATTAATGCTTTGGTCACGGCTGTCATCATAAGTTTTGCGAGATGAGCGAAGTTGCTTAATAATTCCATCAAAGGAAATTAAACTTCCAATATGAGTAAGATATTGCCCCATTATTAGGAATGCCTGTGGATTTGATTTTCATAAAGCTGAATCACGGTGATCCTTGATACATGTGTGTTGAAATAGAAATAACCGCTTCCACAACATTGAAAGTAAAGTACAGGTCTGAACCTTTCATTACGCTAAGCAAAACTCAGTGGCCAAATGATATTAGTGGGGCATTATATCAATTTCTTTAGCATATTTTTCCCATGGTTAAATTGCATTTTCAACCTTGCATTTTCTTTAGAAAGTTCTAGTTGAGGACTGTGGCTACAGTCATATATCTGCATATATTCATGAAACATAACATTATCCTTGTTTTCATATGTATAACACAAGCTGACCAAATACTTCATTTTTAGTCGCCCCTTCACCCATTTAAGGGAATTCTATGTGAGAGTTGTACAGTTTAGGGACCTTGACTAACTACATAGTGGTTGATTCAAGTTATTGCCCAGAGTTGCAGAAAATAAGTTTGACTCAAAGATTTTTAGTTTGTATGTCATCCAGTGCATTTGATCTCTTGTGAAACACTATTTTTTTTTAATAATAATAAATGAGTCTTGATTGATGACAAACTTTCCTTTTCTGGCAATGCCTTTGTTTGGTTGAGTTAACAAGATAGATAAAATCATTTTATCGTATTGGAAAGTTGAATCATGAGCTATGAAGAAAAGATATGCAATGTGACTCGCATTGCACGGGGTAGCTATGACAACAATCTTGGTCAGATGATACATAATGATTGTTCATCCATCCATTCATTCCAAACTTTGTGATTCACGTGTTTGGGTAAAGAGAATACAAGTTTAGTGTTCGATTCATTGTTGAGCTTTCTAGCTGGACTGGAAAATGAATATCCATCATTGTAGTATTTTAAGGCACACTTACGAACTTGATATTCCCTTAATCTTTATATCAGTAGAGGATAGATACTACTATGTATTTGACTCCATTTTATGGTATTAAATTTACTTGTAACATTTGCAGAGCATTGGCAACTTACCAATTTTTATTTTATTTTCAAGGTTGCCAGCCTGATGCAGATAATCAGTAAAAGCAATTTAGACACATGTCTGGGGATGAACTATTAGTACATCCATTAAAATTGTTTTTAAAGTTATCTGGGGGGCATTAATTTGATGGTAAGATATATGTATTACCTGCAATACAACATGTCTTTATTTGTATGGCTGTAAGGGCCATCCAAGCTTTTGTGATTGCATGAACAAGTCCTTAATGTATATGCTTATCTATGCAGATGAGTGCATTGTGACAGTTGACCAGTGAGAAATGTTAGGTAATGTGGCAATTTCTTTTCACATTTTTCTTCTTGAAAGTGCAATATCTAGTTTTTTGTCAGTCAGTGAACCATCTACAAATAACTATTTTAATGCAAAAGTAGACTATTGTCTATTGCTCGGTGATCCACAAAAATCTTAATATTAATGTTCTGGCAATAAAAGTTTAGTTCAAAGATCATACATTAGCCTGAAATTTGGTAACATTTAAAGTTGATTTTTCCTGTCACAATAGATGCCACCTTTCAAAATCCACCGGATAATAGGAATGAAGGTGCTAGCTTCATATATAAGTATTTCTATCTCTTGTGTTTCTGGTACTCCACTCCCAAAAATCTTCCCTTGTAGCATATTTTCTTCATATAAAAAAGAAAATGAAAAAAGTGGGTGCAGGGGTACATACACCAAACTATTTTAACTCTTTCGCTTGTTGTTTTCTGCTGATGATAAAGTATTGTCTTGTACATTATCATATATTTATTTTTCAATGGCAAAACAGAAATCTCGCGTGTTTGATTTCTTTTTATCTTTTAAGGAACACTTCAAAGGAAACTGTCAGGTGTTGGTCAAAGGGGAATATTTTTTAGAGCTTTATTACTGAAATTCATTTTTTTCTTACAATGTGACCCTTAAATGCTGATGCTTTATGGTTCATCAACAGACTTACTATACCATAACTGTGATCATATGATAGTTCTTACAGTGTGTGTGTGTGTTGAAGGAGCTGTATTGGCTTTCCAAGGAAGGGCCAAGTACGGACACACCCTGACCTAGTATTAGCATATTGATTTTCCAAATAATACTTTTAATCAGTGTCCATTGCTGCTAGTAATACAAATCTTCACATTTGCGATTATAATTTCCCAGTTTCTTTAATGCAGGCATTCTCAAAATAAATTTAGCTTCATGACTGTAATAATAGTTTACTTTTTTCCAGTTTATATAGTGCATAATTTTTACGGTGTAAAAGCTAGGTTAGCAGTATTGGTGCCCAGTGTGACCAAATCTTATGATATGTGAGAAGCCTGACAGTCCTCATTTACAGCTGTTGCTTGCAGGATCCTCATAATTTATTTAATGTTGTATTTATGTGTATGTATATACCATTATTTTTATGACAGCAAAGTGAAGTTGAGGAATCTAATATGATATATACAGTAAAAAAAGAAAACCTAATAGTGATGGTGTTATTTTCCTACTTGTTACCAGTGCAAGAACATGTGTATGCAAGTTCTGCATTAAAGTGATTTTTTTAATGATTGACTTCAGAAACCAGCAATGGGAATAGTGGTTATGCACTTAATTGGTGCTAGTTATTTTAAATAGACTAAATTCTGTTGAAAGTCAGTGACGAGTGGTGGGCGGAACTACTGACTAAACGCATCTTTTCACAGGCGGGCAACTATAAAGGTGACGTCATATGCGAGGAAACGGTTACCAAGTAGTTTCTTCGAGTAGTTTGTCCGCCCGTGATGACCGTCAATCATGCCCGCCTGTGTGGACAGGCCTTAAACTTCTGGCCATAGTAGTTATGATCGGCGGGCACGAATGGCTTTTATTTTTTGAAAATCGGCCGCGTCAACATCTAAGGTCATTAGCGGCGTATTCAGAATGTAGCGACTGGGTGGGGTTTGAGGGCGATGCCGATGCCCCCAGGTAAGGAAGTTTAGTTCATAAGGCTATGCCTGGCTTTCCAGAATGGTTAATGATCATAACAAATGTGCCAAACACCAAAGGTCATAGCATCATGAAGTGTTGTGGCGAAAAAGATAAAAAATAATATACGTGGGTATCAGTCTCCGTCTCCTATCCCCCCTTAACATGACTGGAAAATCGTTGAAATGTAACATTAATTTAAACAAACAACATAAATTATAGGGATCACTACTTTATTTCCCCGAAGATGGTCTTTTTATCAGCCGAGACTTCCAAAACTGAGGAGGAAAACGTAGTCTCTAGCCATTTATAAGCAAGGTAACGTCAGTAATAAAAAAAAAAGTTGAGAAATAATGAATTAGTGTTATTTGAACAAAAGTAAAAGTAAAAAAAAAAGAAATGCATGATCACAGACTCGGTAATACTTCAAGTCCAGTAGTTTATTTGGCCTAAGTGAATAAATCTCGCTGAGTAAAGGTTTCTCTTTGTGGGCACTGATTTTTGAGTTTGTAAACTTACCAAGTGTGCTAACGTCATCTAACGTCATCTAGTAGCAGACCATGAAGAGAAGAGACACGTGTTACCGAGCGCATGATATTAGAACGAGCATGTATATCACATACACGCACATAACACATGCTGGAACCTATCTTAAGAGGATACAGTCTGGTGTACTGAACTGCCCGGAGCTGTTCACTAGGGAGCCCACTCTGACTCCTGGTTGGCTGGACATCCCGAATTTTCTCGTATTTCCATGGATAACATTAAGAACCACTGGATCACGGTGAACTGTTTATTTGTTAGAACACTGAAAACAATGAAGATATAAACTAATCACGAGCACTAAAATGGGGTATAACAATCAACGAATATAAAAAAAGAAAATAAAAAAAAAATCAAGTACAAAGCACAGGTCCAACCAGCTCTGGGTACACGGCAAGTTGCTGGACACTGGAAAACAAGCGTGGAAACAATGTACTTTACATGGCAATCAAAAGAAAAGGAGCAATACATTAAAATATTTAGCTCTTGGCAAAGTGCATTTTAATTAAAGCTGAAGTATTTAAAGGTGTAACTCGGGGTACACTACAATCCCTCCCCGGACGGAGAGCAGGCAAGGGTGAACAGTAAATTTAACAAGTGCACCTTGCGAGGAACATTACAGTGCATGACCTCGGATCATTTACTTCACACTCTCACATGAACAATTGGAATCGACAAATAGTGGCATCGAGCCAGCTTAGTGTTACTGTCACCAATACTTGAAAAAAGAAATATACTAACAGTCGATACTGTTAACACCACTGTATCGCATCTTACAGTGTCACACTCGGGATAACCAGCTCTGGAGAAGCAAGTTGGTCTCCTTCCTCGACAAAGCCCAGCTCTGATGTGGTTGTTGTGAACCCACACGCCACGGGCAAGGTCCCGACCGGCGATCTCCAAGAGGCCTACGGGCACTCTAATCTTTTTTTTTTTTCATGACTAGGGATTCTTCCTCGAGAGGCGGGGGCGTCTTGGTAGACTGGTCATAATGCTTTTTATTCGCCTCTTGTGTCTTTGAGCTCAATTCTATTGCTAAGAGTCGAGCATTTACTAAACGTTGTAGCATAGGACTATCAGTGGTCTGCCGATTCGTAAGCCCCTTAGCAAACAACGCCATCCTCCCTGTCAGGAGGTAGAGGGCTGGATTCCTACGTAATGATGTCTGGCGGTGGTGAGGACGAGAGGAACTGCTGGTAAGGAAACTGGTCACTGAAGGGTAGATGAGAGCAACTAGTGTTATTGCTGCGCTCTACCACCCCGTTGGGTGTGACAGGCCACAGTGCTTCACTTACAGTCCTTTAGGAGAGACCGCCACTCATCTGATTAGAATTCCAGCCATTATCTCTGTAAATGGCCTAGATATCCGAACAGTCATCTAGGCCCGGCATCTCAGGGGAACACGAACAGCTCCTTCCAGCCTGTCAAATCCATCATCCAGGAACTCGCCTCTGACACCCACGATTCTGTATTTGTTTTCTGCTAACAGTGATAAACAACCAGCGGAAAACCACCTGGGTTGGATGACAGGCCTCCAATATTTTCTTGGTAAGGACAAGGCAAGGCACCCTCTGAAGGCAGGTCCTTTTGCTGGTTGATGGTCGAAGCTGCTACAGTGGATGCAACTTCCAAGTTCTATAAACTCTGCACACCCTAACACAGAGCCAGAACTCACCTTCCTGGGTTTGATGTATGGCTGACCATCCACACGCTGGAGCGCCGACCGTTGATGGGTGGTACGTGACTTTAGCTGCAAGAACAGGAGAGATGCCCATGGTCGGCTGTGAGGTTAAGAGCCCTCCAAAATCCTCATGAAATTCGTGACAATCTGGCACACTACAGCTAGCTGGCGGTCCCTCACCAGTAAAGTGAACATGAAGGCGGTGGCTATCCAGCTCAATGTAATTCCTATGGATAAAGAGGCCGAAGGGCAGACGCTGAAGGAAGCCCATTCCCAACAAGAGGTCGCCAGGAAAATGGAGACCTCTAACGACACGATGTATGATCTTCAGACTGGAATGAATGTTGGAAGGCAGATCAGCCTCAGCAGTAACAGCAATAGGAGATCCTGCGAAACCTTGCAGTGTCCTCGAGCTGCCTTTCATGCAGACGTTGGGCAGAAACGAGGCCACCAAAATCTTTCAGTAATGTAACTCTGAGGCGACTCTTCCATCCGTTGGCTGGGGACCTTGGCCCGGAGGGTGTGGACTGCAGGAACAGGTAGTTACAAAGTGCTTTGGCTCTCAGCAACCAAAGCCCTAACTTCAGGCTGGCGGCGGCGAGCTCCTCCACGACGAGGGGTGGACCGAAGTACCGATGGAGCATTGGGCTGATATCTGAGCCGAAGACTGGAGTCCTAAAGCCATGGGTGCATGATGGGCCACGTGTGATGGTCATGTGTAGAGGGAGTTCCCTGCCCTCAGATAGCAGTGACCGACGGCTAGACATGCTTCATTCCCAACTGTGTGTCCCAGGCAGCCTGGCACTTCTCTGCCATCCTGCTGACAGGAAGGAAGTACCAGCTGACGGTGCAACCATGCGGGCAGTCTGGCAGTGAAAGTTCTCCGGACTAGACCTTCAACACCCCCGATGTCATTGTGATAATCTCTGGCTCCCTGCATGGCAGCCATCTCAACTGCCTGAAAGAAGTCGAGGCGCCTAGCCAGGCACCATCCTGGCCAAAGCATCTGCACCACGAATCTTGGACCTTACCCTAGCCCTGAACTCTCCTCATTCAGTAATAACATTGAAGAAGAGGGCTAAGAATGATCATCTGTGCATAATCACATGTTTTACCTTTAGTTAGCGGATGAGAGTAATCATCCGTTGCAGGTCGTGTCAAAAGTTCAATGCAGGATTAAAAGGACTGCATTTCCCTATTACGCTGTAGACCTACCATAGCTGGAGTCTCGCCGTAGAAAAGGGGAATGTCGTCACGCCCACCGGAAAAGAAGCCAAGGATAATGCCTGATGAGGTTTTGAGTGGTTGAGGCGGTTGATGCTGAAAAGCTTCCTGCACTCCAACGGAAGGCTGTTTCTGGAGAGGCACTGATGTGGAGCCGAAGGAGGCAGCACTGGCGGCAGGGACATGCAGGTACCGTCGTAGCCCAGCTGTGGCATGTGGTGCACACTTTTGCCTCCAACTCGGCTAAACTCGGTGCTTCGTAAATCGGCACATTTGCTCTAGCGTCCTGCCGCTGCTCTATGCAATTTATTACTGCGACTGGCTCAGGTTTAGGCACCTGCTGAGGCCCAGTGCAATGGCCATCTTGCACCGGTTCCCTCATGGGCGTGGCGCCGCATGGTTCTTGCCTCGATTTGCCCATCAGCACAGCCCTCCGAGTAGCACTGTTGAGACGAGTTGCGAGGCGAGGTGATTGTGCGAGCGGGTCCTATCTGGCGACCACAGATAGGCTGGTCTAGGGAGTGAAAAAGCCGCGAGGCAGCGAAGCCCACAACACAGACACTCGAAGTCATGCACCAAAGTCCTTGCAAAAATGTACCTGCAAAATGCAAACTCGCTGTAAAAAATACAAGATAACTATATATGTAAAATCAAACTAGTGTTAAATATCTAGATAAAAATGACAACCCATTACTACAAGAAGTTAGAATTTACAAGAAAATAAAGTGCGATAGACAATAAAATGCTACGTAAAAAAAACTGGGCAAGTCACATGAAAAGCAAATTTAAAACTGACAATAACTGAGGGTTAAATAAATAATATAGTTGAAGTTCAAATGTGTTCCGTGTTACCGAGCGCGACACAAAAATGGGGGTAAATGGACGCTGCCATCTTAAAGAGCATAAGAAATCAGAGCAATAAACAACACAGCCTCATATTTACCGCGAATGACGAAAATATCCAATGTATATCACCGCTCAGAAGAGTTGGTAATATCGCATTTTCTGTAATTTGGCACGAAGTATTAATAAGGAGGGGGGGGGGGGCTAGCCACCCTGTTTAGGGAATAAATAGAAGATAGGAAAGTTAGGTTTGGATTTTGGGTTCACATGATTCCCTGGTTTTGGGCCTTGTCTCTGGAGGGTGCGTCGCTCTCGGTAACAAATAATAAACCAATAATTAAATGAACAATAAAAGCCAAACTAAATGTCCAACACAAAATAAGATAAATGAGTAAACATTTGGTAAATGTTAACGGGAAAAACAAGCAAACTAAAAGGGGTGGTTTGCGTGGCACAGACTTTGTGATCGGGACATGGGCCTTACTTTAATGCAACTTCAATATGCAAGATACTTATCTTTAGTGTAATTTCCCCTACCGCTGACAACCTGACTGTAGTGAAGTGCCCGGAGCTGTTCACTGCGGGTGAGGCCACTCTGGCCCCAGGGAAATCCTGAATTTTCTCGTATCTCCGTGAATACCATTAAGAATCACTGGATTATGCAGGAACTGTTTATTTGCTAAAGCATCGAAAACCAAAATAATAATAATAATAATAATAATAATAATAATAATAATAATAATAATAATAATAATAATAATAATAATAATAATAATAATAATAAATAACGAACACCAAACAACGATATAGCAATCAAACAATGAATTTAAAATATATACACAAGGCACACGCACAAGTCCTGTTTGCTCTGAGTGTCGGGGTGAACTGACTAGCTGCTCCAGGCACAAGGCGAGCTGCAGGACACAGGCCAACGAGCGGGGAACAAGGTGATTTACATGGTAGTTAAAAAGAAAAGACCAATAGATTAAAATATTTTTGCTCCTGACAAGGTACATTTTGATTAAAGCTAAGGTATTGAAAAGGTGTATTTCGGAGTGCACTACAGAAAACCTGGGAGTGTTCAGTCTATATAATAATTTATAAAATAACAAACAAGTCTATTAACGTTTAAATTAATTTATGTACATTTTTCACATTAACAACTCTTATGTGAATTTGGATTTCGTTAAATGTCCAAACCATTAATGTCAATTTTAGTTCGATTCTCAACGTTATAAAACGCAAATCAAAACTACCTAAATGCATTCATGTATAAATAAGATATGAGCTATACTGTAGAAAAAAAAGTGTCTGATTAAATTATAGTGGCGATAATAATAACAATAATGATAATGATGATACAATAATAATGATAATGATGATGATGATGATAATAATGATATTAAAAATATTAAATACAATAACAACAACAATAATAATAACAATAATAATAATAACAACAACAACAATAATAATAATAATAATAATAATAATAATAATAATAATAATAATAATAACAACAACAACAACAACAACAATAATAATAATAATCATTAATAACAGTAGTAATGATATTGTAAATAAGAAAAAGTGAAAAGAAATATTATTATAACAATGACAACAACAACATGCCTTTTAACCTCCTGAAAACATCCAAATGAGAGACCAATAATCCAGCCTGCTTTCTCTTCCTTACGAGTTGGAAATGCAGGCCACTGTCGTCGCCGTAAATCCATGTGCAATAACAGTGTTTGAGGTATTCATGAGGATAAATGATGTTTTGGTCAAATTTGATGTCATTAGCCCGAGATTCGTGGATGATTTTAGAGCTCATTTTCCCGTCACGACAGATGCCATCTTTCAAAATCCACTGTTAGGAAGGACGGTGTTAGTTTCCCCATTTCTCTGCGTTTCCGCCAGGCGCGTTTCTCGTGACTCCATTCTTTCAGTAAATCTTCCACTACATTTTTTTTCTCTCTCTCTGTATATATAAGAACAAAGAAAGAAAAAGTGGGGGTGTTTTAACTCTTTTAGGTCAGATATTTGGGCGCCAATACTCCCAAGATCATATAAAAAATTAAAATACACTTGCAAATGGTAATGATAAGGATATATTTCAGACAGGCGACATATTGATCAAATAATAAGATGGACTTTGCCCCTTTTTTCTCTCCTTACCTCCCTCTGCTTCTTTTCCCACTTATCTCCCTTTGGCTCTACGTTTCTCTTACCTCTTTCTGCCTCTTTTTCCTCCTTATCCCCTATTTGCTTCCCTCTTCCTTCTTTCCTCCCTTTCCATTTGCCTTCTGTTCTCATTTCCCTTTCTTACTCTTTTCCCTCCTTACCTCCCTCTTCCTTAATTCCCTTTTTCGCTTCTTCCTCCATACCTCATTTTACCTCTTCTTCCCTACCTCTCTTTACTTCTCACCCCCCCCCCCCTCCTCTGTCAGTTACATGCATCTAACCAATATCAAATACACCTTTATAAATTCCATTCTTATTTTCATAAGAAACAGATGTTAATACGCTCTTGGTTTACAAGGTATAGTACCCATTGTAGTTTATCATGTGAATGGACACATTAGACATCTGAAGCAGATTTGCAAAATTCTTGCCATGGTAGAGGGATGAGCTAAGCAAAAAATAAAACATTTCAAGATATTCAGCATATATTCATCATTGTTTTCTTTTGACGGCTAGTAATTTGGTGAGGAAAGAAGATAAACAGATCTGCTTAAACCGGCTATTTTGTTTTTCTATGATGCTCTTTTGGGTATCTGCGACACGATTTATCTTGTATTTTCCTGCTTCTAATATGGGCTGTTTTGTGCACTACCATTTCCTTTCATCTTTTAAGGAAACGTCACTTCGAGAATTCAGATCTTTTTTTTTTTTTCAAACGGTCAAGGATATCATACACGTGTACTTAATTTCGTTCAGTTTATTTCAGACATTAACAACTTTATACTGGGAGGCAGTGATGAGCTTAGTGAGTAATATCTATTTTTGAGGATTTATTTTACAGTACTGTACTTTGACTGAAACTAGTTAATCTGAAAGTTGATTTCTATTTCCATGAAGCCAAAAAAATAAATAATTACTGAAAAAAAAGGAATAAGGGTGTTTGTATAATACCAAAATGTATAATACTAAAATAATCATTAAAAAAATGACTACAAAATATGCTTAACTATACTGTCCTTGTAATAAAACTATGCTCTCATGACGTCGTTGATCCATGGGATGTATTTGGAAACGTCCATGTAAACTGCAGGCTTCCCGGGCAGTGCACAACCCTCACGCCAAGACATGACTCCTGATATCACCTCTCCCTCTGGGGTGTGGCACATCAGGGGTCCTCCGTTATCGCCCTGTTGGGGGAATGGGAAGTTAGAAATTGACGGTTACATGCATGTTCTTTATTGATGATTATATGTATGTTATCTTTTTAGTTTGTGCCAGTCTTGTGGGATAGACATGAGGCAACGTTTGTTCAATAACCCAAAATGGGTACACTTTGTAATTTTCTTTTTATAACTAAAACGAGATAAACTTTTCACTTTAAAAGCCTCTACGACTGCAAAACTGATACCAGAGCCAAAACATTAAAACGAAACACCAAACTTTCTACGTACAAGCACCGAAGGAAAAAATAAATAAAGGTAAATAGAAAGACGTACCACACATGCCCCGATACCCTTCTTCCCAGCACAGATCACGTTCTCCCCCAAGCTGGCGTTATAGGCTCCCTTGCACTGCTCCTTCTCCAGCAAGGGAACTTCGCTGATTTTGACGATATTGGGGCCTGGGGTTCCCTCGTCCGTAGCGCCCCAGCCTCCTTCGCGACACAGACCTAGGACAAAGGATGAACTTTGTAACATGGAATGGTGTAAGGATCGTCATGCCTATGCGTTAAAGACTGACCATGTTATCTTATGGTTTGGAAAGATTCAACTGATGAATGATAAATGACTATAAAGGTACGAAAGAAAACAAGCATGAAAAAAGACAAGCACACACAAATAGACACCTATCGAACTAACAATAATATATAAGAACAATAGTCCGCATCAATTAAGTTTCTTTCCTTCAACAGAACACCTTTTCCTTTTCCACGTGGGGATGCCTACCGGTCGAGATTTCGAAGATGGTGGAAGGAAGCTCAGCGACGGACACGCCCTCCCGCAGCTTCACCGCCTCCGACAGGTGTATCAGGGCGATGTCATTGTCCATAGGTCGGTTCCAACTAGCAAAGGGAGAATGAGATTTACAAAACGGAAGAACTACCTGAGAGAGAAAGAGAGAGAGAGAGAGAGAGAGAGAGAGAGAGAGAGAGAGAGAGAGAGAGAGAGAGAGAGAGAGAGAGAAGCATAGATAGATAGATAGATAGATAGAGGGGGAGGGAGGGAGAGAGGAGAGAGAGAGAGAGAGAGAGAGAGAGAGAGAGAGAGAGAGAGAGAGAGAGAGAGAGAGAGAGAGAGAGAGAGAGAGAGGATTAAGTGAGAGAGAGGGAAAAAAATCATAATTTACATTCGAGGAGAGACAGAGAGAAAAAAATCCGAATTCTTTGGTTTGTTTGCACGAAAATAATCTCTCGCACCGATTCTTAACTTCGTGTACTTACTGGGTGTAATTTGGATGTTTAATGACTTCCTTAACAGTGACCTTCTGCTCGGTGCCTTCTTCCTTGTCCATATCGTGCTCACCCAACACCACCTGGCGAGAGATAGACCTAGATTAGCCTCTATTTTTGTCACACGTTTCCCCAACAACAAATCAGCTGAGAAACACTGCATACACACAGCACTCGCTTTAACCAACCAACCGCAACACTCACTTGTAATACCAGACTAACAAAAGACTAGAAACTTACCACTAGTTCCTGAATTCTCTCGCTGTCTAGACAATGTGCAGCGGTAAGCACCCAGGCTGGAGCAATGAGGGTCCCGCCACAGAGATGCACGTAAACTTTTTCAAAGTTTGTAACCTGCAGGCTTACTAACCATGGGAATTCTCCTGTAAATAATATTAGGTACCAGATGTAAACTCCGTAATAGTAATTTTAATGTGCGTGGTTTCTTCTTTTTTAAAAGTATGTAGAGAATCGGATATACATTATTTCTTCAATAAAAACATGATTCTCCGCTTTTATTTCTCATTCAGATTTCATTCAAAATGCAGAACTTACCAGGGGCAGCGGCGAGATGCATCGATCCGGGAGGTCCAGGTGGAGGAGCAACAATTTCTGCAATATTAATAATTTCATTACTACCTTGTATAGCCACACTTCAGGTAATACTGGAAAATGTTCTCTCCCCCCTCTCTCTCTCTCTCTCTCTCTCTCTCTCTCTCTCTCTCTCTCTCTCTCTCTCTCTCTCTCTCACACACACACACACACACACACACACACACACACACACACACACACACACACGCACACACGCGCGCACACGCGCACACACACACACACACACACACACACACACACACACACACACACACACACACACACACACACACACACACACACACACACCTCCGCTCCGAAAACGATGCCCAGAACATTTTCCTTACCTACAGGACGAGCCCGAAATGCGTACAGGCCATCGTCATGGTCGTTTCCGAGGTTGCAACCTAGAAAGAGTAATTTGTCTTAATTATCAATTCTCTAGGAGTAAGAGAAGGTAGAACGTTTTTGTCATATGATAGAGAAGAGCATCTTATAACTTTATATAAAGTACAGCGCATAATTGTTATTGCTATTTATTGAAGATTTTGCAACGGATGTGCTGTGTCAAAAGGGTTACTTGATAAGAGTATATTTCTTATTAATTTTATACATGTTTATACTGGGGAAAGACTGAAATCGGTTATTAAAGTTATTACTTTTCATATTTTTCGATGGCCCTCACTATTTAACAAAATGCCAATAAGATGTGCCTGAATGTCTAGATATATATTCAAGATATTGTACAAATGCTGAAGAAAATCAACCCCCCCAAAAAAAAAAAAAAAAAACGAAAAAGAACATGCCTTTTGATCTTTTAAAGTCACCTGAATGGCAGTCCAACAGCTTCGTGACGATGCTTTTCAGCTCGCTAATGGCCTCTCGGTTGGCCTCCACCGACGCGCGCAGGTCTTCCGAGAGCACTAAAGGAGAAGCAGTTCGAGTCGGCCTGATGGACACCAGGAAGCTGGGCAGCAGGAGCGGGTTCTGGATGGTCTGCTGAGGCGCCAGAGGACTCAGCAGAGGCCCGTAAGGATTCATGTTCTTCGAAGTGTTGAAACGGCCAGGCGAAGGTGGCGACGGCGGAGACGACGGTGCTATCCAAGAGGGCGTCCTACAATGACTGCGGCGAAGGGCGTTGCTGGCCTGGCTATATCGGCACCTCCCTCACTCTTGGTACACAGGAACTAACATCCGCATGACCCCAGCGATATTTCACAGTTCAGTGTCATTATTCTGTGATCTACACTCGTCATAATTTATGAACTTTCACTCGCGGCTGCTATCTGTTGTTTTTTTAGCCTCTAGAAGCACAACCGCCCCCTAGCGATGCTTGAGAATTTCCAGAGTGTTCCTATCACTTCTCCAAAACATTGGACGCAACGTGGAAGAGGAAGTCATAAGAATTTCGCGGGTTTGTCTTCCTTTTTTTCTTATCTATATGCCCTGCTCAGAGAATGATAATATTAGGCTACGATAGGCAATTTCGCGGGTTTGTCTTCCTTTTTTTCTTATCTATATGCCCTGCTCAGAGAATGATAATATTAGGCTACGATAGGCAATTTCGCGGGTTTGTCTTCCTTTTTTTCTTATCTATATGCCCTGCTCAGAGAATGATAATATTAGGCTACGATAGGCATAATACATCATGAACTCTTGAGTTTTGTCGTCTCTTCCTTATCTAAGCCACCTGAGTCGTTCTTCAGATATTTTATCCTTTAAAATTTCACCTTCCTCACAAAAGTACTGTGCAGAACTTGAAACGGAGAGAATATAAACCAATCAGTCATTAAATTCACCTAGTTTAAAAAATAATAAAAAAAACAATAAATAAATAAATAAACATGTGGAAGCTACCAAGTTGAAACAACTGAAAGACAGGTTTAACTCTTTAATGAGGGGAGGATCTCCATGCATACGCCATAATGATACTACGAGTCATTGCATGATAAGGGTTACAACCATGGTTCCACCCTCTTCCACTACGATGATGTAACGTCCTAAAATGAATTAAGTGCGACAGAGAAAAGTGATTTCATGTAAGATGATATCGGTATCTTTACACGGAAAATTTTACCCGGAAAATGTTCCCTTTTATCAAAGTATTAGGAGATATCTTTTTCTTTATACGGAACATTATACACGAAAAATGTCAATCTTTTGCCTAGATGTCGCAAAATCATAATTAGATTTCACATAGAGAATATT
>NC_051390.1:50236272-50238476 GCF_015228065.2 Penaeus monodon | reverse complement strand
TTACATGCAGTGCCCATATAACCATGCCACTGTAACACAGGTTTATTTATTGTATTCACACATAGATGGCTGTACAAGTGCTTAGTCATCAAGGGGTCACTTATTAGTCCTACCTTTCTAACCTGTTTACCCTTTTCCTTGACTTTTGGAAAGGATCTTTTGCATTATTTCATTGTCTTAAAAGTTAACAAGATTTTAATAATACTTTAATAATCATAACATCAATAACAATAATAACAGTATTGATATCAATTGTATTAAAAGAAAAAACGCATTTTCCCGCCAATTCAAGGAATGGCGAAATCAAGATCGGTCAGTAGGGCCTACTGATAGACTCCTTGGAGGCTGAGCACATGTGGAGCCATCTGTATGTAACAAAATTCACAAAAACCTACAGGGGACAGAACATAAATCCGGGGTGATTGGGTTAATTTCCTTTGCTGTGATTGACACTTCTTTAATATTGCATTTACTTCTGTAATGGCTTGGTTATTAGATTTACACAAGTCAGCATAAAAGTCTTTTACTACAATAATTTCAATCTTTTCTTTTTCTTTCTTCCATTCATTATATTTTCCCCAATCCGATATTTCTTTTTTACTCTTTTTCCGCGAATATTCTGCCTACGATCACTAATTCATTCATATTTTCTTCCTTCGTCTTATTTATAGTCACACCACAAACACACAGTTTTTCCCTAAACACAAAATATGTCCATTTTGATCTATTATAATTTATATATGGTATATTCAGATTATCATTATGATACAATTTGTCATTATAGTTCACCTACTACGTTGCTCCTAAAATTTACGTTTTCTATGGAACGCAAGGATAAAATTACTTTCATAAAAAACGAATATTTAAGGGTAAACTAATTAAATTATTTTGTTCGCAGTGTATCTCTTATCATAACAAATACAGATTTATCGTAGCATTGAAAATAACAGTGTAGAAAGGCTTAATGAAATTACTTACAGTGATAAAACACTGACAAGTAAACTAAAGACCGTGGAAGGCCTCGAGGCGGAGGACTGTTTTCCCAGTTAAAAAAAATGCAAAAAGCATAAAACTTAAAGGAAACGAACAAGAATAAACACCAATACATGTGTGTTTACGAACAAGAGATATATATCTACCATGCTTCTACGCTAGTGAAGTACCTGGACAAGACAATACAACTATTCGTAAAGCTAGTACTTATCAATGACTCAGTAGAGGCGTCTCTCGAGAGCTCGGTCAAGGGCCACGGACAAGACAGGAGACTCGGTGTACAGACTGAAGAGGTGTTTTCTTTTTTTTGTTTTTTGCTTTTGTTGGATTTCTTGGCTATCAATAGAGGTGCTGGAACGAGGCAAACGAGCAAAAGAGCTGTTTAACCGCCTTTCCGTTGTTACTGATGTTTATCTGAGATCCACATATATTCATATATTGAGGAAAAACATAGGATTCCTGCTGCGATGCTCTTGCAATAAATGCGAAAAGCACCGTATTTGACCTGCATGTTTTTCCTATCAATTGCTCCTCTTTGATGTTTCAGGATTTTATTTTTGCAGTAACCGGGATAGCTTTTTTCAGGTACTTTCTACTTGGTCTTTGTCTTAATTTTTTTAGGAGTCATAACCACGGATACACATGGATTCGGAAGTCAGGGTATGTTGATAAAATGCTTAGGAAAAAAAAATGCTATCAAATACAATTAAGATCCTTGTTTTCATACAAAGTCTCTCTCTCTCTCTCTCTCTCTCTCTCTCTCTCTCTCTCTCTCTCTCTCTCTCTCTCTCTCTCTCTCTCTCTCTCTCTCTCTCTCTCTCTCTCTCTCTCTCTCTCTCTCTCTCTCTCTCTCTCTCTCTCTCTCTCATATTTATTTCGCGTACTCGTCTACCCACGTTTCTTCATAAGCAAAACAGAAGCCACGATTGCGCCGGCCAGAGGTCAGCGGAATTTCATACTTGGTAAACACTGAAAATCTCGTAAAATCCCCAATTACGATTTGAAAGTTCCGTACACACAAAGAAGTCTCTGAACTCTTGTCAAATTCTCGTAAAGTATCCGTTACATATCCTCGTAAAGTTATTATAATTATTGGACACAAATTCTATAGCTTCCTGGAGTTTCTTTTATCGTTTCGGGTCTCGCCAACTGTATTAACAGCCATCTCATGATTAGATAATGATTGGATTAATGTTTACGGTTAGGGAAAG
>NC_051390.1:50228772-50231272 GCF_015228065.2 Penaeus monodon | reverse complement strand
AACAAAGACAGTAATGACTTTCCGATATTGGTGCAGATAATCGTGAAAATCGTAGTCAGAATGACAAATATGGTTTTTGTAACAATCTAAATGATAACTGTCAAGGGTGTGTCTGCCTGGTCGCTAGAGAAGAGGAATGAAATGGTATCGATTTGTGACTTTTTGCCGAGAGTTACAGATTCTCCTGAGAAGGTTAAGAGAAAAGAATATGGTTTCTCTTCGATAGTGTTATCACTATATACGTGTGTGTGTATACTGTTTATACATACATACATACATATATATATATATATATATATATATATATATATATATATATATATATATATATATATATATATATATATATATATATATACAGACATGCATATATACATACATATTCTCTCTCTCCTCTCCCCCCATCCTCTCTCTCTCTCTCTCTCTCTCTCTCTCTCTCTCTCTCTCTCTCTCTCTCTCTCTCTCTCTCTCTCTCTCTCTCTCTCTCTCTCTCCGGTTAGAGTAAATACGCAATGCGTATTCTGATAATTCATGCAAATATTACATACATCTTCAGCGTCGAACCTAGCAGCAGGACCAGAACGAAGAAGTAGGTTAGAGAGAGTTCCTCTAAAGGAAGGGGTATGTCCCGCAGACCTTTTTTTATAAAGACGGAAAAGAATGGTGGTTGGCTTTACATGAACCTTTGACTTTGGTCGTCCTCAAGAATGGTTGTGTGTGTGTGTGTGTGTGTGATATATATATATATATATATATATATATATATATATATATATATATATATATATATATTATATATATAAACATACATTATATTTATGTATTTATAGGCATACATTTATATAAATTCATATACATGTATATATATATATATATATATATATATATATATATATATATATATATATATATATATATATATAATTTATGTAAATTTTTTTTTTCCTTTTTTGTTTGGGTTCGTCCGTATTATATGTGTATCTTCATGTATATGTAAACACATATAATTCTGGGTTTATGGATGTATGAAATTACATTTTATAATTAAACACAAAAATGACAATGGAATAATAAGCTCAATAATAGGAGTCCTTAAGAGCTGAGAGTTAAGCCTTTTTCCTGGCATCAGCACAGCTCATGTTACCATGTTCAGCTTTATTAATATTGTTCTTTTTTAATAACACCAAACTGATTACCGGACATCATTTATTCTCTGTAGCACTAACCACTCATCGGCCTTAGAAACTGTACCAGAGTCTTCCTATTTTAAAAGGGAAGTGTATTCCAACCGCGAAAATTAAGTCCTTCAAAAATGACTGACCAGGACTTCCTAACGCTAAACACGCGGACTTTCGTTGATCATTTGTGACTAAGGCCTTCAAGTAGTTAGTTGTGTGTGCCTCTTCCTCTGTGTACCTCCCCCTTTTTCGTCGTGTCATATCGTGTCTTGTTTATAAACTAAAGGTTAGTATGCGAGTGATATGAGGTCTGTTGTGTTTTATTTGCAAATGAGATGTTACAAATCGAGATGTGTTATTTCGAGTTTTTAATTTTGGGTATTCATTCATTTATTTTTAATTTGGGGTAAGAATTGCAATTCTTATCTCTATAATTGACTGTCCTTCACGTGTAGCTGACATAAGGTAAAGGTAATCGTAGAGGTGAGTGATAACACCCAAGAAGACTGGGAAACCTTATCTCCACAACAAAATTATGTGATAAGATATAAATGGGAAAAATATGTAATGTTGCTTAACAGCGTGGCATACACTGGGAAAACTCTCAGTTAAAGTTAGGTGGTGGTAAGGTGATGTGTGTCTACGTGTGGGAAAGAATTTTATATATTCCCAGTCTCGATATGTTCTTGTGTTGATGTCACCCCCCCTCATCAGCGTGTCAGTGAGACAGATAAGGCTATCACATAATTTACGTTTCAGTGGAGGTAATTGCTTAAATAATATATATATACATACACACACACACACACACACACACACACACACACACACACACACACACACACACACACACACACACACATATTATATATATATATATATATATATATATATATATATATACATATATATATATATATATATATATATATATATATATATTTTATATATATATATATATATATATATATATATATATATATATATATATATATATATATATATATGGATCGTGTACCTAGTCATTCATGAATCCATGATGTTGATGCCACTGTACTAGCAAACTGATACTGACATTATGAGAATGATAATAATAGTGATATTAACAATACTATGTAACGATAACAAAAAACAGTACTACTAATAATAATAACAAAGTAACAAATATAAAAACACTGGTAGGACATTATACAGAGGTTCTAACATTTCCAAAATGTACTTATACTATTAAATATGAACAGATTAGGATAAAAAGTTGTCACAAATTGTTGCGATATGTTTCGTCATGTATGCTAATGCGTAATAAAACACGTGAGGATAAT
>NC_051390.1:50218772-50221272 GCF_015228065.2 Penaeus monodon | reverse complement strand
ACAACAACAATAGTAATAATACTTATAATGATAGCGATACTAATAATAACGATAATAGTGATAACAAGAATTACCATAATCATGATGATAAAAACAATGATAATAATATTCGTGATAGTGATTATGACACTGATAATAACAATAATGATGACAGTGATGTTATAAAATAGTAATGGTGGAATAATGATACTGCCACTACTATTAATACTACTATTAAGGATATTAACGTGAAAATTATGAGAATGATAATATACTAGTAGTAGTAGTTATGATGATGACGATGATAATAATAATAATAACAATAACAGTATTAATACTATAATAATAACGATAATAATCATAATAATATTTTTTTTAAATATGATAATCCTAGTAATATAATTGTGATTATAGCAATAATGATAAAGAAATAATAGTAATTGATATTGTTATTATTATTATTATGATACTAGTAGTACTAATGATAATAATTATAATAATAATAACAGGAATAATAATAATGATGCTGATCATAATAATGATACCATCAGTGTTATCATCATCGTCATCATCACCATCACCATCATCATTATCATCAATCATCACTATCACCATCACCATCATTACCATAACCATCATCACATCACCATCATTATCATTATTATATAGTTATCATTATTACTATTGTTATTAATAGTGTTATTGTTTGGTTGAAGTACCTGCTGTTGTTATTATTGTTATTTTTATTGTTGCTTTAGCTTCATCATCGTTGTTATTACCATTATTATAATTGGTATCATTCAGCCTCATTGCAAAGATTATATTTCTTATATTCACCGTTATTATCGTAAGTGTTGTATAAGTCTACACATATTGTTAATACCATCTTACTGTGATGAATATGACTCTTAATAATCTCATTATTAGTAGCAGCAGTGCCAGTTGTATTAATTGCAATGTCACTATTACTGTTATTAAAGTTATTACTATTCCATCTACCATTATTATCATCGTCACCATCAAATCTCAACTATTTTTATCATTTCTATGATTATTGTAATCGCATTATCATGTTCGTTAGCAATATTTTAATGTTACAGTTAGCATCATCAATAAAGGAAACGGCATTTATGTTTATAACAGTCGCATATCAGTGGTGGTGGCAGTAACAGTAGTCAAATAGTAGTAGCAGTAGTATTCATATAGTAGTAGTAGTAGTAGTAGTAGAAGTAGTAGTAGTAGTAGTAGTAGTAGTAGTAGTAGTAGTAGTAGTAGTAGTAGTAGTAGTAGTAGTAGTAGTAGTAGTAGTAGTAGTAGTAGTAAATATGAAGAATACTAAGAAAGAGAGAGAGAGAGAGAGAGAGAGAGAGAGAGAGAGAGAGAGAGAGAGAGAGAGAGAGAGAGAGAGAGAGAGACAGACAGACAGACAGAGACGGAGAGAGAGAGACAGACAGACAGACAGACAGACAGACACAGACAGAGAGGAGAAGAGAAGAGAAGAGAGGAGAGAGAAAGAGAGAGGAGAGTAAAAGAGAAAGAGAGAGAAGAGTAAGAGAGAAAGAGAGAGGAGAGTAAGAGAGAAAGAGAGAGAGAGAAGTAAGAGACAGGCAGGCAGGCAGGCAGGCAAAATTAAGAGAAAGGACAGTGATTGATAACTGAAAGAGAGGGAGAGAGAGAAGAAGAAGAAAGAGAGAGAGAGAGAAGAAGAAGAAGAAGAAGAAGAGAGGGAGAGAGAAAGAGAAGAAGAAGAAAAAAAGAAGAAGAAGAGAGAGAGAGAGAAGAAGAAGATGAGAGAGAGAGAGAGAGAGAGAGAGAGAGAGAGAGAGAGAGAGAGAGAGAGAATGAATGAATGAATGAATGAATGAGACAGATAGAGACAGAGAGAAAAGGGAGAGAGAGAGAGAAAGACAGACAGACAGACAGATAAAGAGATAGACGCACAGCAAGCAACGCTATCAGCCTCTTCCCAAAACAAAAGCGCACCTCCACTAACCTAGATTCGAGCCACTTACGTAATCTAGATTCCTCGAAGGGCAAAGAAGCAGCTGGTTATGTCCTTCGGGATAATTCTTCAACGAAATGTCATTCTGGTTTCATCTTGCCCGAGGATTTTCTCCCGAACGGGAAATGTCTCGTGCTTGTAACAGTCAGACGGCGGGAAATTGTGTAACAGGGAGACTGTAACTGCGTTTGTCTTGCAAGGGATGATGACCTCTAAAAGCGATGGTCTAATTATAGATTGAAGAAGGTTAAATTATGTGTTAACCTTGACATATAGTTAGAGAGGCTTGATAATTAGATTTTTTTATCTGGATTAAATAACAGGTGTAGCTCTAACTTAACCAAACCTTCTGTTGATAGGTATATATATATATATATATATATATATATATATATATATATATATATATATATATATATATATATATATATATATATATATATATATATATATATGTATGTATGCATGTATGTATATATGTATGTATGTATGTATATGTATGTATGTATATATTCGTTA
>NC_051390.1:50206272-50208772 GCF_015228065.2 Penaeus monodon | reverse complement strand
GCCCGACTCCAGAAAATATTTGCAGTTGGGTGTAAATCAGCGTCGGTTTTTTTTATGCTGGACATCCTCGGCAAAACGGCAACACTTTGACACTTTCCGCGAGCGCTGAGCATCATTTTGTGTTTCATTTTTCAGATACGCCATCACGAAGCTTTGCGCCTTTCGGTAAGCCCAGAGATCCTCCATTTTAAAATCTGAATATTTCCACCTGTTGATTTTCGTAAATCACAGGAAAATGCTGTCGTTTCATTGCTGTTTCCAAGTCGTCTCACAGCTTTTCCATGTAAATCTATTTCATCTATTTCTGGTAATGTCTGCAGGACTGTTTTAATCTACCTGTATGCCCCGAGAAACTACATGCAAACACACACACACACACACACACATACACACACACATACACACACACACACATATTTATACGTTACACATCCAAACAAATATGGACACCTCTACCTTATACATCTTTCATTTCCCCCAAAATATTTATCTACGTAAATCAACCTTTCTGTATCGAAATTGCGAAATCCTGTAAGAATCGCTTCAGTCAGTGAATCCATTTGCCTGAATTGGGATTATAATGCACCATGAAAATCATCCTATTCCTCCTCCTCCTCCATTCCCCTCACCCTGATCCCTCCCCTTATCCTGACCCCCTCCTCCCGTCCCTCCCTTTCTCCTATTCTGAGCACTCCCCTACCTCCCCCCCCCACACCTCCTCATCCCTCTCCCCATTCCCCATTTTGAGCTCACCTCTTATCCATCCCCATCCCACCCCCCACCCCCTATACACGTGCCTCTCATCCCATGAGAAGTAGCACGTGCGGCTCTACGTGAATGGCCGGACCACGTGTAACCGAGAACACGTGAACCGCTCGCCATACCTGTAATTAATAGTCATTATGGTCACCAGGTATGGGCAGAGAGGAGGGGCGTATGGGTGAAAGAGGAGGGGAAGGGGTGGGGATGTACGGAGGGAGAGTGACAGAAAGGGATGGAGATGGAGGAACAGACGATAAGATACGAAGAAGAGAACTCAAGTGAAATAAAGGAGGATTGCTTAAGCGTACAAAATATATCTGACCTTTAAAATAAATAAAAAATTCACACTCAAAGATAAAAATGACAGTAGCAGCCCTCCTCATATGGCATGAAGCTAACTGCCTTGAGTTCCCTTCATTCCAAAAAACTAATTTCAGATTCTACAAGTCGTTTCATTACGTGGCCACGCCCATGTCTTCCACGCAAACATTTGGCCGACGCTAAGCTGCTGTTAGCACACTTAAAATAATGTTATTAGTGTCATTGGGGGGACCCATTCACGTTAAATATTGTAATTATATCAATAAACACGTAGCCGGGGGTCACAGACGGGGGGGCAGTGACATAGGCCAGATGCCGCGGGACGAATTCCTCGTGACATCTTTATGTGCGATGATTCTGGGCTGCGTTTCTTCCGCATTTTAGCCGCCGATTCAGGCTAATTCTTTGCAACATATGTTCATTAATGAGGCTTGAACATTTATGTGCATTCGAATCAGTAAAAGATAATAGGTCTGTAGCCGCTATGTCTTCCCGAAAATCATGACCGCAGCTGCTCCGATACAGACGAGAGGTTAATGAAATGGGCGGACAAGGGTCGTTCGATAATGGCAATAATTTCAATCGCTGACTCCGGCAATTTGTAAAAGGCCACAGTGGCGACTTTCTTTTTTTTTAATTTTATCTTATTTCTCTCCCCTTTTATTTGGCAGCTGAAACTAAAACGCCCATTTACGCCGCTGGAGCAAAGTGGTTTAACGGGGGAGTTTTGATGGCGATTCATTTTCCGCGGTTATTTATTACAGCGGCCGATGCGCTTGGCGGGCTGCGCTTGTTTCCGGTCCTTGGGAGGGAAGAGGAGCAGGGCGCACGTGCGGGTTTCAACACCTCACTAATAACGTCTTGTGATCGAATTTATGTTTTTTTTAGATGTTTTCAGTTTGGAGGGCTTTCAGAAATTATCGTTTAGTCACTATTTTAAAATTTACTTTATCAAGGTAATGTGTAGTAACTGAAACGATGGACGAAGTCAATACAACAAAAATATCAACAAAGAAGTCTCACAAATAAATACAAACTGAAAGAAATTAAACTCGCTAGTCTCACAGCCATTTCACAAGAAAAAAAATCGGATTCCCTTACCTTACGCACGACCTATCTACCTGTCAACCTCCTAGTCCTACCATCAACCTCCTCTCCAGCCCACGGAGTTGCGTGGGCCACACACAAAATTGTCTTTTTGACTAATGCCCTGTTTTTCCGCCATTGGCCACCTGCCTCGGATGGTTGGCGTCGAGCGGGGGGTCGCGCATCTGTCTTGGTTAGGACCTACACCCGTGAACTCTTGTCTGTGTAGGGGTTTTGTGTGTCTACGGTTGTTTGTATACGCGTGTGTATGTACGTATTGGAGTGCATGAATGAAATACGCATTTATATACATCCGTATATTTTTTGTTAT
>NC_051390.1:50193772-50198772 GCF_015228065.2 Penaeus monodon | reverse complement strand
GCTTCACATCGAGCTTAAGAATGGCTGACTGGCGTGTTTCCGGTACTGAATATATATATAAAAACTGATAAGAAAAGCATAATTTGAAAGTGCTGACAACTAATGATTCTGAATTTCAGAGAAGAGAAATGACAAAGGTACATAAAAAAAAATAAAAAAATATTAAACGCGTGGCAAGGAAGGTGTCATGAAAAAAAAAAAACGATGGAGATTCGACCCTGTCTCGTTCTTGGACTCACTCGCCCCTTCTCCTTCCTCTTTGATTGCCGGACCTGCTGTCATCCTCGTTACATTATCCATCCTTGCGAAGCCCTAGGATGGAGGGCCCTGAGGATTTGAGAGACTAATGATCCGCACTGATTAACTGTTGAGCCTGATTCGGGGCACACGTTAAACGCCTTAGAGTGCCTTCGTCAATAAGTGTCCTGGGGTGTATTAAATGATGGGTGTACTTCCGTGTTTTATGCAGACGATAATGCCATTAATCGTGTTTTCAGAATTAGCACTATAGTCTGTCATGTATGAATATTACGTCTTTTACAGTCAACTTTAACTAGGAACGAGAAAAACATACACCGTCAAGAGAACTTTCAAAAATTAAAATTCTTTTCAAACTGAACAATTCATCTCGCCCTAAAAAAAATAAATAAATAAATAAAATAAAAGCTATCATAATAAACCAACAATAAAAAAAACTAATTATGATTCTAAGAATAAAAAAAAGAAAGAGAAAAGTCCACAAGAGGGGAAAAATCACATAAAAGAGTTAGTTAATCTCGATAACCTATGACAGAAGCTTCGGGTTACCTCAGGTCATCTTAAATCTTCATGAGTACTGTTTCGACTTGGCTTCCCGTGGGTCTTCTGTGAGGGGATAGCGAGGGGAGAAGAGGGAGGGGAAAAGTAAATCATTGGGTGAGGAAAGAGTTGCATTTATTTACGGAAAAGGGAAGAAGGAAGAAGAGGAAAGAAACGGAAAATAGAAGTTAAAAAAAGAGAGTAAGAGCGACTGCTGTACCGAAGGCGAGGGAAAACATGAAGTGGATGAACAGGTAATCATACAGAAAGAGAGAGGTATGCGTAGAAATACTGTACATATGGATTGCACACAAACATGGTAGGTGTTTGTGCACATGCGTACATATATTAACTTGCGTCACGTTTCCAGAATTTTAATGTTATTTCTTCAACCACTAATGAAATATAACATATGGTAATGACTCTTCAGTCTTCCTAATGATGTATATATACACATATGTATATAGATGATGGGTAACAGTTATATATCTATATATGTACATATATATATATATATATATATATATATATATATATATATATATATATATATATATATATATGTATACTTGTACATATATACATATATATGTATACATATGTACATGTGTGTATATATGTATATATATATATATATATATATATATATATATATATATATATATATATATATATATATATATGTGTGTGTGTGTGTGTGTGTGTGTGTGTGTGTGTGTGTGTGTGTGTGTGTGTGTGTGTGTGTGTGTGTGTGTGTGTGTGTTGTATATTATATATATAATATATATTATATATATATATGTATATATATGTATTTGTATATATGTATGTGTGTGTAGGGGCCGCGGTGGCCGAATGGTTAGAGCGTCGGACTCAAGACTGTCACGACGGCAATCTGAGTTCGAGGGTTCGAGTCACCGGCCGGCGCGTTGTTTCCCTTGGGCAAGGAACTTCACCTCGATTGCCTGCCTAGCCACTGGGTGGCCAAGCCAGCCCAAGTCAGTGCTGGTCACAAGCCCGGATGAAATAGAGAGAATGATTACCTAAAAGGTAACACCGGCACTCTCCGTGGAAAGGAACTGGGGACCCTACCACGTACTCACTCCAAGAGCATCACAACATGAAAACTACAATTAAGTATCATGCTGTGACCACGGCGGCTCAGACATGAACCTACCGTTAAAAGAAGATGTGTGTATGTATGTATGTATGTATGTATGTATGTATGTATGTGTGTATATATGTGTATATATATGGGGCTATTACCGTCATATATATATATATATATATATATATATATATATATATATATATATATATATATATATATATATATATATATATATATATATCGTTAGGAAGATTGAAGAGTCATTATCCTGTTTTATTTTATTACTGGTTGGAGAGAGAGAAAAAAAAAAAAAAAAAAAAGTATATATATATATATATATATATATATATATATATATATATATATATATATATATATACATACACACACACACACACACACGTGTGTGTGTGTGTGTGTGTGTGTGTGTGTGTGTGTGTGTGTGTGTGTGTATGTGTGTGTGTGTGTGCGTGTGCGTGTGTGTGTGTGTGTGTGTGTTACATACAGTATCTGTTTCTCACCTTATCTTTCTTTAAATATCTATTTAAACACCCCTTCACCGGTTCTCTTCAGCAAGCTAATGCATACCTGCACTCCACAAGAAACACACATATACTCACTCACACTCACACACGCACACGTGTGTGTGTGTGTTTGTATGTATATACACTTCTTTACATCCATATGCATATATAATACATGTGTGTGTATATATACTATATGCATATACTATATATAAACATATATATATATATATATATATATATATATATATATATATATATATATATATATATATATATATGTGTGTGTGTGTGTGTGTGTGTGTGTGTGTGTGTGTGTGTGTGTGTGTGTGCGCGTGTGTGTGTGTGTGTGTGCGTGTGTGTGTGTGTGTGTGTATACCCAGTACACATGACAAATACGGAACGAGCGCGCGGCGGATCTAATCGCCCGAGGGAGAGGCAAGGGAGCTAAACATCTGCCATAACCCGCAACTAATAAACTGGGGGAGATGAGAATTGATCACGTGACCGCGAGATCATATCACACGAGCGCCTCCTAATGAGTATGGTGACTGAGGCTGACGATGGGGTATGGTGGCCGCCCGTGATGGGGTGGCGGTCGAGTGCGATGCCGAAACACCACGAGGATAAAGAACGCGAAAGCACAAGAATAACGATGAGAGATGAAAGAAGAAGAATATAAGAATGAAAAAATTGAAAAAGGAAAGAAAAGAGAGAATAACAGAGAATCCACAGAAAATGGGTCACAGAGACGCGAATCGGAAAACCGCCAATCGCAAAATAGACACGCAAAAAAGGGCTAATTTGCGAAACCCGACTCGCCGTTTCCGTCCCGTCGCCGGAACTCTCATCCGGAGGAGGAGGGAAGCGGAGATCGGAAGGAGACGGCGACGGCGGACGACAGGTGGCGATGGGGAGGGGGAGGGAGGGAGAAGGGGGAGTGAGGGAGGGAGGGAGCGAGAGGGAAAGAGGAATAGGAAAGGAGGGAGCGAGAGGGGGAAGTGAGGGAGGGAGAGGAAGGGAAGGAGGAAGGGGGTGGAAGGAGAGGGAAACAAGAGAGAGAGAAGTACGAGAGGGAAGGAGAGGGGGTGAAGGGAGGAAGAGAGAGAGGGAGAGAAAGGGGGACAGAAGGAGAGGGAGGTGGAGAGAAAGAACTACGAATGGGAAGGAGAAAAAGAGAGAGAAAAAAAAACGCAAAGGGAGAAAGACACAAAAAGAGAGACTCAGAAGCGTCTCCCAAGATTCAGTGGACGCCGCCGTATGGACGCTAACTAAGTAGATTTTCCATCCTTCCTTTTTTTCCATTGACTTTACATACGCACAGAAAGGTGCACAAAACATACTAAACGAACCCCAAAGCTCACCTGTACTGCTGGTCCATGTGTGCCTTCTCGATACGCTTGTCTTTGGCCCGTCGATTCTGGAACCAAATTTTGATCTGCGTCTCCGTGAGGT
Organism: Penaeus monodon; assembly: GCF_015228065.2. Taxonomy (NCBI): domain Eukaryota; kingdom Metazoa; phylum Arthropoda; class Malacostraca; order Decapoda; family Penaeidae; genus Penaeus; species Penaeus monodon. Next base: position 50,194,884 of record NC_051390.1, on the reverse strand, counting down.
CCAGTGATTCTGCCAGTTCGAACCTCCTCGGCCTTGGGGTGGGGGGAGCGGGGGAGAAAGCGATCGAGAAGTTGCTTGGGGATTGAATATTATAACTCTCTATGCTGGAAGGCTATTTCTTCAGCGTATATACATAATTAAATAATCTATCTCGATAATTCAATACATTGATAATTTTTCTCTATCTCTACACATGGAAAAAAACACACACATTAAAAACATCCGTGGCCATATCTACCTGTAAATTCACATGTATGATATTTCTCTATCTGTCTATACGGCCAAATCCATATTAAAAACCAACCCTCAATGCCTATACATACTATAAACACACACATTCAAAACAAACATATCTCTACGCGGTAACACACTTCTAAATCATCCCGTACTCTGTGTCTGCATGTGAAACCTAACCACACCGCTGAGGACGACGCAAGGACTCACCTGGAGATGTACTCGTTGCGGTGGTATTCCATCTCGAGTCTCAGGGTCTGTTCCGATGTGAAGGTCGTCCTCTGTCGCCGTTGCCTGTTGTCTCTCCTCCGTCTGCGTGCCACTGCGGGAGAACCAGAGGGCGTGGGTAGATTGGATAGTGACCTGAGGGACTTGAATATAGGTTTGAATTTTCATGTGTTTTAAATGTGATGTTCGGAGCAGTGTAAGGGTACAAAGGACTAGTAGACTGATGAGAATGGGCTACTTGTTTTTTAATTACAAGCAAAATATTGTGGAAGATTCAAATATAATGGAAAAAGTATCTGACTAATCTGCAACCTATTGTATATACACGCCACTCTTCGCTTCGCAAGGCTGTGGAAACTTTCAGATGCATTTATCAGATTCAGTTTTAAAAAGTTTTATACATTGTTCTTTATGTGAAAAGTTGCATGAAGTTTTGCAGTTTGCATAGTATCCACTGCGAGTGAGCATCGTGTCCGAATTGGACAACTAGATAATCTCTGTGATCATTTACTTGTCTTACTAACTGAGTTATATCAACAAATCAAAATGCACAGCCTTTTCTGTGATAATTTGGAACCTGTAAGATTATATCAGAATTATTTTTGAAGACAAAATAGAAGTCAAGACTACGTCATTTGACTCGGACATTC
>NC_051390.1:50156272-50166272 GCF_015228065.2 Penaeus monodon | reverse complement strand
GTCAAAAAAAAAAAAAAAAAAAAAAAAAAAAAAAAAAAATCTTGCAATTTGTTATATTTTATAGTTCATATATTTTTTTCAAATGATGTCTGTATGGAGGTCAGTGTTGTCAGCATGATTAAGCAGACTTGTATCACAGTAACTTATTTATCGTAAGGTTTTGATGTTGAGTAACGTACTTGGTAAGTTATTTTGACGTTGCATTGTGTTTAACATGGTTCCATTTAATATAAATGATTTCATATCTGAACCTTCTCTTGATTTATTGGTGAATACTACTCTTAAAAAAGACGATTGGAAGGCACTTGCTGGTCATTATAAAATTGAAATTAGAGCTTGCATGACAAAAGCAGTGATTAAAAGTATTGTTATTGAAAGTCTAGTAAATTCAGATATTCTTCCCATGTCTGCATTATCTTTATGTGATAACGTACCTCGTGAGGAAAATAGTAACGTTTCAGAACTAATTGAATTACGAAAACTAGAGCTTAGAAAATTAGAATTAGAGATTCAGATTGGGGAAAAGGCCGGCTTTAGTCAACAAAAACCGTGCTTTGATATTAGCAAACACTCAAAATTAATTCCTCTCTTTGATGAACAAGACCCCGAGGAATTTTTCTTACAATTTGAGAAGATTGCAGAAAGCTTAGACTGGCCTGAAGAGAGCTGGGCTGTGATGATCCAAACGGCTTTTACTGGACAAGCTAAGAGAGTGTTCACTAATTTACCAAAAGAGATATGTAAAGATTATGATGCTGTGAAAGATATAATTCTTCAAGCTTATGATTTAGTCCCAGAAGCTTACAGACAGAAGTTTCGAAATCTACGAAAATTGGAGTCACAGACTTACGTAGAATATGCTGCTGAGAAAGAGAGGCTGTTACAACGCTGGTTGAGATCTAGAAATGTTCAGGCATTCACTGATTTAAAAGAGTTGATATTATTAGAGGAGTTTAAGCGCTCTGTCAATGTTGACATAAAATTGTATTTAGATGAACGAGAAGTGACCACTTTAAGTAAAGCGGCAATACTTGCTGATAATTTTCATTAACTCATAGTAGACGCAAAACCCAGAGTTATCTTTGTGCTGGAAGGAAGTCAGGAGGTAGTGAAGAGTCAGGTGATCAGGGTGCTAGGCCTAGTAAAATTGTTAAATCTGCTCAGTGGAAAAATAAAATAGGAGTAGACAAGATTGATTCTTTAGTAACTTGTTTCTATTGCAAACAACGTGGCCATGTAATTGATGTGTGCCCTAAATTAGCTGCTAAAAATGTCGCTAAGGGAGTGACTTCGCTTACTGTTGATTTAGTGGAAGAGACTGATGTTAATACCTCCAGTGATGTTAAGTCTGATATTTTTGAGACGTTTATTTTCACGGGATCGGTTGCAAGTGACATGTCCTCAGATAAGAGTTACCCTGTTCGGATTTTGAGGGATACCGCTTCTTCCCAGAGTGTATTAGTTAAGGCTTCTATGCCTTTCGTGGAGAATTCATACACTGGGGAATTCGTAGTCTTTCGGGGTTTTGGAGGGACAGTCACGCTCCCGTTAGCACGGATATTTTTGCGATCAGACTTGGTTGATAGATATATCACAATTGGAGTTCACGACTATCCTCTACCTGTGAGCGGAGCAACTTTGTTACTAGGGAATGACGTAGCTGGTGGATGCGTTGTACCTGACCCGATTGTACGCCCTGTACCGGCCGGAGTGAACCCCACAGAATCCCTCGAGAATGAATATCCGTATCTCTTTCCCTCGTGTGCAGTGACTCGTAGCGTGTCTAAACGCATTGATGAGGAAACCTCTCAGACTAATGTACCTAATTTTGATAACTTGACAATTAGTTCCTTATTTAATGATAAAGAGGGTAATGAGGAAAAGCTAAATTCTGTGAAAGAGGTTAGTATTAAGAGTTTACCAATAACTCGTGACATGCTAATTGATGCACAGCGTAAGGATAAAGATCTATGCAAATATTTCAAATTTGTTGACGATTCACAGCCACTCGATAGTATGTACTACTTAAATTCTGGTGTATTAATGCGGAAGTATAGACCTGTTGATGTCCCGGCAACAGACACCTTTACGGAAATTCATCAAGTAGTTGTTCCTTTTCCTTATAGACAAGATGTCATAAGTCTTGCTCATGATACTAATGGAGGTCACTTGGGAGTTTCCAAAACCTACTATAAAATTCTCAGACACTTTTACTGGCCAAAAATGAAGAAGGATGTGTCATCATATTGTAAAACGTGTCATTATTGCCAGGTTGCAGGGAAACCTAACGAAGTAATTCCCCCTGCCCCGCTTCACCCCATTCCGATAGTTGCTCAACCTTTTAACCACATCTTAATTGACTGTGTCGGTCCATTACCGAAAACCAAATGCGGTAATCGGTTCTTACTGACGATCATGTGTGCTACAACCCGTTACCCAGAGGCTATCCCACTTCGGAATCTGACCGCAAAAGTGTGGTAAAAGCTCTAACCAAATTTTTTACTCAGTTTGGGATCCCAAATAAAGTACAGTCTGATCAAGGTGCAAACTTTACATCCGGTCTCTTTCAACAAGTCATGAATGAATTATCAATTAAGCAATATTTGTCCACTGCTTATCACCCTGAATCACAAGGAGCCTTAGAGAGGTTTCATCAAACATTCAAATGTTTGTTGAGGAAATATTGTGTAGAGGTGGAGAAAGACTGGGATGAAGGTGTTCATATGTTACTGTTTGCTCTCAGGGAAAGCAAACAACAGTCTCTCGGGTTTTCTCCATTTGAACTGGTGTATGGCCATGAAGTTCGAGGTCCATTAAAGCTATTAAAAGAGAGTTGGATATCAGAGGAACATGTGATGCCATTATTAAAATATGTCCATACTTTTAAAGAGAAACTACTTCATGTTCGTGATTTTGCCATGAAAAATTTGTTAAATGCTCAAGGCGTCATGAAAGAACAATATGACAAGAAGGTTGAAGTAAGAGAATTTGAACCAGGACAGTTAGTGTTACTGTTTCTCCCTTTTTCGAAAAATGCTTTACAATCTAAGTATTTTGGTCCCTATCGCATTAAAGAAAGAAAAGGTGATGTAAATTACGTTATAGAGACACCAGACCATAGAAGGCAGGAACGTTTAGTTCATGTAAATCTAATTAAGCCTTATCATAACAGAGAAGCAGTGGTAGAGCACAAAGTGTTAGTTGTAATCTCAGAAGCAGAAGAGTTCTGTATAGATGACCCAGTAAAGTTGAACAACAGTGACATTTTGACTAATCTTAACTCAAAATTACAGCATCTGTCATCTCGTCAATCTGAAGAGTTGGTGCTTCTCTTGAAGGAATTCCGGTGTGTGTGTAGTGATGTCCCAAGACCCTGCAGAGGTGTGCAACACGATATAGTACTGCTCGACAACTCTGCGCCCATAAAGCAGTCTCATTATCGGTTGAGCCCCGAGAAGCAAAAGAAACTTCGGGAGGAGGTGGACTTCCTTCTTGCCAACGGACTTGCGGAGATAAGCGACAGCGAGTGGGCGTCGCCTTGCCTGGTCGTCCCCAAAGCCGATGGTGGATTGCGTCTCTGCACGGACTACCGCAAAATCAACAAAGTGACTCGCTCCGATTCCTTTCCTCTACCGCGCTTGGATGATGTCATCGATGGTATTGGCAGAGCTCGGTTCGTTACAAAAATCGACTTGCTGAAGGGATACTACCAGGTGGAGCTGACGGAGAACGCCAGAAGAATAGCCGCTTTTGTCACCCCCGACGGTCTCTTCGAATACAAGGTCATGCCGTTTGGGTTGAGGAACGCCCCAGCAACTTTTCAGAGGTTGATTAATGGTGTCATTCGAGACTTGGAAGGTGTTCAAGCATACCTGGACGACCTCGTCATCACGTCGGATACATGGGAAGAACACCTTGAGCGACTTCGAACTTTACTCGCACGGTTCGCTGAGGCTGAGCTGACGATTAACCTGGCGAAGAGCGAGTTCGGGCACGCCAAAGTCATTTTCCTGGGTCACGTGGTTGGGGGAGGGACAGTGGCACCCGTCACTGCCAAAGTTGAGGCGATCTTGCAGTTCCCGACCCCGACAGACCGCAAGTCTCTGCAACGCTTTCTTGGAATGGCTGGTTACTACAGGAGGTTCTGTCCGAATTTCTCTCACGTATCTGCCCCTCTAACAGACTTGATTAGCCCTAAGAAATTATTTACTTGGACGTCAGAATGTCAAGAATCTTTCGAGGAAAATACGAGCCATGCTTACGTCTCCTCCAGTTCTGACGTCTCCTGATTTGAGAAACCATTCTGCCTGCACATCGACGCGAGTGACAGCGGAGCGGGAGCTGTGTTGCTACAGGCTGGCCCCGACGATGTACTTATGCCTGTCTGTTACTATTCGTCCAAGTTTAAAAGCACCAGAAAAGTTATTCGACTATTGAAAAGGAACTTCTCTCATTGTTAATGGCGCTAGAAAAATTTCAAGTTTACTTGAATAGTGCAAAACACCCAGTAACTGTCTACAGTGATCATAATCCTTTGAAGTTCTTAGATAAAATGAAAAACCGAAATCAGAGGTTAATGAGATGGTCTTTAATGATACAGCAATTCCATCTAGAAATAAAACATATAAAAGGGAAAGATAACGTTTTGGCTGATAGTCTTTCGAGAGTATAGTGAACCAAGTTGAAATTTACCTATAAATTTCCTTTAAAGGTGGAGGTGTTATAGATGGACTAATTAGTACTATAATTAGTTGCACTGATAAGTTTTTTTATCATCTAAATGATACTCGTTTATTATATATTTTTTCATTTCGGTATTCCTCACATAATTTAAGTATCTAATAGGTGTTGAGGTGACCTGGCATAATACTTAAACTAGCAACTAGTAAAAGGTTTCGGAATCCGAGTCGACCTATGTTCCGGTGGCTGACTCGAGCTCACTCCTTGGCTGACTCCGACCGCACCGCCACCTGGCTTTCAGTCAGCCACTCCGCCATATTGTACAGCTCGAGTTTTGCGTGTCTCTGCCTATGGTCACTCTCGGCTAAGTATTTTATGTTGATGTATTGTAAACATTTTAGGATGTTAGGTTAGGAGTAGGATTGTGTTTTGTTTTTCTAATCTATATATAATAATGTACTATTAATGTACATTAAAAAAAATAGCGAATATAGTTACTTTGTTCATCCATGTGTTTTCTTTTTACCCGGACAAAAGTTTGAACTTGCTATGGGCACCAGATAATACCCTAGCCTTTAAATGTGCCATAACAGTCGCTCTCTTGTGTGGTGGTTGTGGAAGCTCTCTTGTGTGGTGGTTGTGGAAGCTCTCTTGTGTGGTGGTTGTGGAAGCTCTCTCATGTGGTGGTTGTGGAAGCTCTCTTGTGTGGTGGTTGTGGAATCTCTCTTGTGTGGTGGTTGTGGAAGCTCTCTTGTGTGGTGGTTGTGGAAGCTCTCTTGTGTGGTGGTTGTGGAAGCTCTCTCTTGTGGTGGTTGTGGTCGCTCTCTTGTGTGGTGGTTGTGGAAGCTCTCTTGTGTGGTGGTTGTGGAAGCTCTCTCGTGTGGTGGTTGTGGTCGCTCTCTCGTGTGGTGGTTGTGGAAGCTCTCTTGTGTGGTGGTTGTGGAAGCTCTCTTGTGTGGTGGTTGTGGCAGCTCTCTTGTGTGGTGGTTGTGGAAGCTCTCTTGTGTGGTGGTTGTGGTCCCTCTCTTGTGTGGTGGTTGTGGAAGCTCTCTTGTGTGGTGGTTGTGGAAGCTCTCTTGTGTGGTGGTTGTGGTCGCTCTCTTGTGTGGTGGTTGTGGAAGCTCTCTTGTGTGGTGGTTGTGGAAGCTCTCTTGTGTGGTGGTTGTGGTCCCTCTCTTGTGTGGTGGTTGTGGAAGCTCTCTTGTGGGGTGGAAGCTCTCTTGTGTGGTGGTTGTGGTCCCCCTCTTGTGTGGTGGTTGTGGAAGCTCTCTCATGTGGTGGTTGTGGTCGCTCTCTCGTGTGGTGGTTGTGGAAGCTCTCTTGTGTGGTGGTTGTGGAAGCTCTCTTGTGTGGTGGTTGTGGTCCCTCTCTTGTGTGGTGGTTGTGGAAGCTCTCTTGTGTGGTGGTTGTGGAAGCTCTCATGTGTGGTGGTTGTGGTCGCTCTCTTGTGTGGTGGTTGTGGAAGCTCTCTTGTGTGGTGGTTGTGGAAGCTCTCTTGTGTGGTGGTTGTGGACGCTCTCTTGTGTGGTGGTTGTGGTCGCTCTCTTGTGTGGTGGTTGTGGTCGCTCTCTTGTGTGGTGGTTGTGGAAGCTCTCTTGTGTGGTGGTTGTGGAAGCTCTCTTGTGTGGTGGTTGTGGAAGCTCTCTTGTGTGGTGGTTGTGGAAGCTCTCTTGTGTGGTGGTTGTGGAAGCTCTCTTGTGTGGTGGTTGTGGAAGCTCTCTTGTGTGGTGGTTGTGGAAGCTCTCTTGTGTGGTGGTTGTGGAAGCTCTCTTGTGTGGTGGTTGTGGAAGCTCTCTTGTGTGGTGGTTGTGGAAGCTCTCTCGTGTGGTGGTTGTGGAAGCTCTCTTGTGTGGTGGTTGTGGAAGCTCTCTTGTGTGGTGGTTGTGGAAGCTCTCTCGTGTGGTGGTTGTGGTCGCTCTCTCGTGTGGTGGTTGTGGAAGCTCTCTTGTGTGGCGGTTGTGGAAGCTCTCTTGTGTGGTGGTTGTGGAAGCTCTCTTGTGTGGTGGTTGTGGAAGCTCTCTCATGTGGTGGTTGTGGAAGCTCTCTTGTGTGGTGGTTGTGGAAGGTATCTTGTGTGGTGGTTGTGGAAGCTCTCTCATGTGGTGGTTGTGGTCGCTCTCTTGTGTAGTGGTTGTGGAAGCTCTCTTGTGTGGTGGTTGTGGAAGCTCTCTCATGTGGTGGTTGTGGAAGCTCTCTTGTGTGGTGGTTGTGGTCGCTCTCTTGTGTGGTGGTTGTGGAAGCTCTCTTGTGTGGTGGTTGTGGTCGCTCTCTTGTGTGGTGGTTGTGGAAGCTCTCTCGTGTGGTGGTTGTGGAAGCTCTCTTGTGTGGTGGTTGTGGAAGCTCTCGCATGTGCTGGTTGTGGAAGCTCTCTTGTGTGGTGGTTGTGGAAGCTCTCTTGTGTGGTGGTTGTGGTCGCTCTCTTGTGTGATGGTTGTGGTCGCTCTCTTGTGTGGTGGTTGTGGAAGCTCTCTTGTGTGGTGGTTGTGGAAGCTCTCTTGTGTGGTGGTTGTGGAATCTCTCTTGTGTGGTGGTTGTGGAAGCTCTCTTGTGTGGTGGTTGTGGAAGCTCTCTCATGTGGTGGTTGTGGAAGCTCTCGCATGTGGTGGTTGTGGTCGCTCTCTTGTGTGGTGGTTGTGGAAGCTCTCTTGTGTGGTGGTTGTGGAAGCTCTCTTGTGTGGTGGTTGTGGAAGCTCTCTTGTGTGGTGGTTGTGGAAGCTCTCTTGTGTGGTGGTTGTGGAAGCTCTCTTGTGTGGTGGTTGTGGAAGCTCTCTCATGTGGTGGTTGTGGAAGCTCTCTTGTGTGGTGGTTGTGGTCGCTCTCTCGTGTGCTGGTTGTGGAAGCTCTCTTGTGTGGTGGTTGTGGAATCTCTCTCGTGTGCTGGTTGTGGTCGCTCTCTCGTGTAGTGGTTGTGGAAGCTCTCTTGTGTGGTGGTTGTGGAAGCTCTCTCGTGTGGTGGTTGTGGTCGCTCTCTTGTGTGGTGGTTGTGGAAGCTCTCTCGTGTGCTGGTTGTGGTCGCTCTCTCGTGTGGTGGTTGTGGAAGCTCTCTTGTGTGGTGGTTGTGGTCGCTCTCTTGTGTGGTGGTTGTGGAAGCTCTCTTGTGTGGTGGTTGTGGAAGCTCTCTTGTGTGGTGGTTGTGGAAGCTCTCTTGTGTGGTGGTTGTGGAAGCTCTCTTGTGTGGTGGTTGTGGTCGCTCTCTTGTGTGGTGGTTGTGGTCGCTCTCATGTGTGGTGGTTGTGGAAGCTCTCTTGTGTGGTGGTTGTGGTCGCTATCTTGTGTGCTGGTTGTGGTCGCTCTCTTGTGTGGTGGTTGTGGAAGCTCTCTCTGTGGTGGTTGTGGAAGCTCTCTTGTGTGGTGGTTGTGGAAGCTCTCTTGTGTGGTGGTTGTGGAAGCTCTCATGTGTGGTGGTTGTGGAAGCTCTCTTGTGTGGTGGTTGTGGAAGCTCTCTTGTGTGGTGGTTGTGGAAGCTCTCTTGTGTGGTGGTTGTGGTCGCTCTCTTGTGTGGTGGTTGTGGTCGCTCTCTTGTGTGGTGGTTGTGGAAGCTCTCTTGTGTGGTGGTTGTGGAAGCTCTCTTGTGTGGTGGTTGTGGAAGCTCTCGCATGTGGTGGTTGTGGAAGCTCTCTCATGTGGTGGTTCTGGAAGCTCTCTTGTGTGGTGGTTGTGGAAGCTCTCTTGTGTGGTGGTTGTGGAAGCTCTCTTGTGTGGTGGTTGTGGAAGCTCTCTTGTGTGGTGGTTGTGGAAGCTCTCTTGTGTGGTGGTTGTGGAAGCTCTCTTGTGTGGTGGTTGTGGAAGCTCTCTTGTGTGGTGGTTGTGGAAGCTCTCTTGTGTGGTGGTTGTGGAAGCTCTCTTGTGTGGTGGTTGTGGAAGCTCTCTTGTGTGGTGGTTGTGGAAGCTCTCTTGTGTGGTGGTTGTGGAAGCTCTCTTGTGTGGTGGTTGTTGGTAGCTCTCTGTGTGGTGGTTGTGGAAGCTCTCTTGTGTGGTGGTTGTGGAAGCTCTCTTGTGTGGTGGTTGTGGAAGCTCTCTTGTGTAGTGGTTGTGGAAGCTCTCTTGTGTGGTGGTTGTGGAAGCTCTCTCGTGTGGTGGTTGTGGAAGCTCTCTTGTGTGGTGGTTGTGGAAGCTCTCTTGTGTGGTGGTTGTGGAAGCTCTCTTGTGTGGTGGTTGTGGAAGCTCTCTTGTGTGGTGGTTGTGGAAGCTCTCTTGTGTGGTGGTTGTGGAAGCTCTCTTGTGTAGTGGTTGTGGTCGCACTCTCGTGTGGTGGTTGTGGAAGCTCTCTCATGTGGTGGTTGTGGAAGCTCTCTTGTGTGGTGGTTGTGGTCGCTCTCTTGTGTGGTGGTTGTGGAAGCTGTCTCGTGTGGCTATGTGATTTTGGCATTTCGGAGGCTGAAAAGGCTGTATTTACCAGACTGGAAAAAAAGAAAAAAAGAAAAAAAAAGAAAAATGTAAAAAAAAACATTTATTGCTTCTCGCGACAGTGTTCAGGAAGAGAGAAAATGGCTCGCGTGTCCATCAGCGAGGTTTTCTCATAGCGTGTGATATCAGCCACGAACTTTGCTGAAACCATTGGTCGATCTTTTCCGAATGCGTCGCTTTTCATGAACATTCGAAGTGGGTATCTCCCTTTCTCCCTTTTCCTTTGCCTTTCCCTTTGTCCTTTTCCTGTTTCTTTTTTTTTCTCTCTCTATCTCATTTTCTCTTGTATCTCCTCCTTCACTTTCCTCCCTTGTCCTTTCCTATCCTTTTCCCCCTTTCCCTTGTCCCTCCCCTTCCCTTTCCTCCTTTACCTTGTTCTCCCTTCCCCTTCCCCCCTTTCGACCTTTCTCTTGTCTTTTAGCTTTCCCCTTGTCCTTCCTCTCCTCTTTCCCCCTTTTCTTACTCTTTCTTTCCATGTCTCTTCCCCATTTCCCTATAACTATCGCCTCCCTCTTCTTCCTTTGCCTTTTCCCTTTTCCCCTTTCTGTTAACCCCATCTTCCTTCCCTTTCTTTGATCCTCCATCCTTCTTCCCCTTTCAATTCTCCCTTGTCCTTTCTCCTTTCCTTTCCATGCTTTTTCTTCTTCCCCTTCATTTATCCTCCCTTCTTTTCCCCTTTACTCACCCTCTTCTCTTTTCTCCATTACGCATACTCCTTTCTTTTCACCCTTACTTCTCCCCTTTCCTTTCTTTCTCACTGCTTCCCTTTCCCATTTATTTATTCTCCTTTTTTCATTTACTCTTCCCCATTTACCCTTTCACTCACTCTTTTCCTCTTCCCATTCACCCATATTCCTTCTCTTCCTACCTTTCTCCTCCTCCTTCCCTTCCCTCTCTGTTCTTTCCCTCTTTC
>NC_051390.1:50138772-50146272 GCF_015228065.2 Penaeus monodon | reverse complement strand
AATGTACAAAACATAACTTGAAGAATGAGATACATATTCTCCAACCTCAAAGCTTTGAACACATAAATGCAAGTAATAGTGGCAGAGTAAAGAATCTGAATACATTATGAAGACCTTTTACCTTAGTTCAGATCTCTATAGTAAGATCCCTTGATATATATTTAACCCTACTAAGCAACTCACCCCCAAAAATGTTCCTATTATTCTTTTACTCACTTTTCTATTTAATAATTAATCTTTGATTGATTTCAATCCTAAATCATTAATATTTTTGCAATAACCATTGAAGTGATAAATTAATTTGTATAAAGAATAAATAACAAATCCATTCATATCACACATATATAAATATTTAAACATGCACTGGATATGTTTCTCACTGTTATCTGTTATCAAACTCATTCAGAAATCAAAACAATCAATATCAAGCTCATACAAATAATAAACACAAGTAGGACTTGCCATCCATATTGACAATGTTTTATTAATAGTGACAAATGATAAATCTTTGCAAGAAGTTAAATATATTCTTTCTGAGTAAAATTTTCAAAGACATCATAATAGAGGATCACGTCATTAAATCAATAATTCGCTATCTTATCACATAGAAGGCTGCGCCTGCATTGTGCATCACGTCTGTAAATCAATTACAAATCATCATGTTGATTCCCAATGCTTGTTTACACATGTTAGTTAAAAACAAAGTATTATATAAAATCACCATGCTTGCTTGCATAAATATAAATTTAGCACTGAAATTAATGAATAATTAATTATTAATTTTCTACAAACAAAAATCAGGTTATACTTATAACTTTTGTATCACCTACAAAATCAGAAATATATTTGTAGCATTTCCCTTTACTTGAGAAAAAAACGTCAAGAAAGTGAAAATACATGATTTTTTTAGATATATATACATGATATGATAACAATATTTTCAGTACCTTTAGGTAATATGGAAATCAGTGTAAAAATCTATACGTAAAAAATATTGTTAACCACCTACTTACTTTCATATCATTTTATTCAATAATTAAACTTCAAGAATTTTGTAACAGAATTTACAAAAGAGCTGTTATTACTTATTTAAATTAGAAACAGAATATCCAGATCATCACATTTAGCCTGCATTTTGGAAATTATATATGCATTTTATGACTAATTGAAACCAGGCTATATACAGAAAAAAATCATTGAAGTTTTGAGTTTTGACTTAACAACAAAATTTGACTAGCTTTCTTTCTCCTAAATTTAATAACCTTCCAATTCTTGCAATTAATCACCCTAATCAAGTACAACAGCCATTCATGTTAGGTGGAACACAGGCCTCGTTCGGGCATTAATCTCCGTGGACACAAAGCCTAACGAATCTTCCAGGCTGTCAAGATCTGTGGTTGAATAGGAAGATGACCAGTTGCTTGACGGAACAGACGAGAGTGTTGGTTCAGACTGGGTCCTGCTCAGTCCACCTGGGGGATCAGCAAACTTTGAAGTTATAAACAGTTAATCTTCTAGTTTTAACCCACTTTAAGCTTTGTGCACAAAACAGTTGTTTGCTTGTTTGGCCTTTACTGCAGGAATACAGCCCTACAAAAGTAGGCTCTTAGTCTCTTTTAGGCCAAATTTACTAAAATATTGTACAGGCCAAAAGCATAGAGAGTGGGGTAAATGTTACTAATTTAAAACTCAAGCAACTGATTATTCATAAAACCGGATGCATGGCTCAGTATGTGAATGGATTAAATATTCAATTATTTTCTTCCATTTAATCTTTCAGTGACTTTCTCTTAAAGGATATCTTATAACTATATTAATATCAATTGGTACATTCAAACAGTACACCAACCTTCATACACATCACCCTCACTCTCTTCTTCCTCATCTATCTGCTGCAAAGCTGAACGAGCTTCCTCGACACCTCTCTCAACGGCCAGAGTTAGCAATCTCCTTGCCCGAGGTAGATCAGCAGATCCACCTTGGCCCTGGCCTACCAAAATGGCCAAGTTAAAGGTTGCTCCTCCGTGACCTTTCCTGCTTGCAGCCTCATACAGGTTGCGGGCCTGTTGGAGATAATGCAAGAATTCTTTCTTTTATTGCCAGTGCTGCACCATTTGTAATATATCTTCCTACTCAGCAGGTGAAGTGGCAATGTAAGGAATTCATATATGGACTGGTTTGTTCTTCTTACGGGCCACATTTAATGTGATCTTCCATAGGGTCACACCTTATTCCAAAGCACAGATGGCATATCTAGACTCCAATTCCCTTTTTGGTCAAGGTGAAGATACACTTGAGAGGTCGGTGATAAGTGACTGCACACAACAAGTTTAAAAAACATTGTCACATTTCAAATGATTTCATTACCAACCTATTGATTAATTAATGATCATTATCCCTAACCTCTCAACTTGTCATTGATCATCCCCAATCTATAAAATAGATCTTTTCCTTGAGAGAGAGAAAAAAAAGTACTGTAGAGTTTGTTCCCTTTGTTACAATGCAGTAACTGAAATGATCAGGCAAAAAAACACATAAGTCCTTGCTAAATACTTATAGCTACAGCTTAACAGCTATTAATCTTCCTAGCTTAGAATAAATTAATACAGCCAATACCCCACCTTCCTCATGTCCTGCTTGACACCTCGGCCAAAGTGATGACAGAGAGCCAGGTTGAATGTCGAATTCGGGTCACCAAGCATTGTTCCCACTTGGAAATACACAAGGGCTGCTCCTGGGCTAGAGTTCACACTGCTCTGAGCAAAATCCTCTTCTATCGCACTTTTGAGCTCTCCCTGAAGCATTCTGATGTCTTCAATACCTGCATTCAAAATCTGTCAAAACACATGATACAGTAATATCTGTCAATCAATTGAAGCAATGGGTACTGCATTCCAACCAAAAAAAAAATAATTAATTAATTAATTAATTAATTAATTAATTAATTAATTAATTAATTAATTAATTAATTAATTAATATATATATATATATATATATATATATATATATATATATATATATATGTATATATGTATATATATATATATATATATATATATATATATATATATATATATATATATATATATATATAGTTATTAAAATCTTAACATTACAGAAAAAAAAAAAATTTATCTGGCCATTAAGTTTTTAGCATGACAGTGCTACAAATTGTGGATCTGCTGTAAATAGCAAAAATCTTTGTTACATCTGCCAATTACTCATTATGATGAACTACAGCAGAAAAAATGTTTGCAAAGTAACTCCTAGGTAAAGAAGTAACTATTTTTTCATATCCAGCTTATCACAGTAAGTAATAATGTAATAACCACAATCAGGAAAACAAGACAATGCCATAATATAAAACTTGAACTCAAACATCATTTGAACAGTATGAAAAGTAAATTCATCCAATACCTTTTTCAAGTCATCGTCAAAATCTTCATTATCATCCTGTTCATTCTCTAGCTGAACACTTGGCCTATTGGTCCCTGAGCTGTGACCACTATCACAGCTGAAATTATCTCGAGTGTCATTGCTGTCTTCATAGTACGGTTTTCTTCCAACCTCATTGATATTAAAGGCTTTAACTGGTTCTTCTATTAGTAGTTCATTTTCAAGCTTGTAGGAAGCATCACTTCCAGTTATACTTTCATCAAAAGTATGTTCTTCAGTGTAAAATTTTATTTCTGCCTCTTCTGGGTTTGGATTGTGCACCACATCTACAGGAGATAATGTTTTGGTTTCCTTTAAATCTTCAAGAAGGCCATCACCAAAGGACTGATGGTCATTCTTTTGGTTTCCTTCATCTTTAACATTCCTCTTCAATGCAAAACGAAAATCTTTCTGAACACCTGCTAGATTCCAAAGAGCACTAAAAAGTGATTTTGATAGTTTTTGTGGGTAAACAGTTAGGTGCCTATGTCGGTAATCTGATTCTAGAGAGGTGATAAAGGGATACTGATGCCCACTCTGGAACCACCACTGGTATATATGGTTCTTGACAAAGCTATTATTCCAGGGCTGGCTACCTTCATAAGTTTTCCAGCTACTTTCTTTCTGATAATCATTATGACATTTATTCCTCTCATTGTACCACTTATAGATGGATTTCCTTGCCTCTTTCTCTCGTTGTAGATCACCCCAACCTTGATACAGTGAATAAGTCAAGGCCACAACTGAACCCTGAAAATAAATTTCAGACTGTGAGAAGAAAATATATGTTAACTAAAATGATTACAGTACATAATATAATGATGTTACAAATTATTTACTAAATGACCTAGTTTCTAGTTTCACTACAGGACTAAAGAAAGATAAGTAAAATAATCTAGCTTGTACAATTTTCAAAAAAATTCACTTACCCATCCCAACCCTTGGAGTATTGAGTGTGTCCACAAAAACCTTTCTCTGCTCTTCCATCGGCAGGACCTTCCCCACTTGTTCTGTTTTTCCTTAAAATCCACATTGCAGAAGACCCAGTCACCATGGCCTCTCTTTTTCTGCAATGTTGGAAGAGTTTTCCATGTTTCTAGCTTGTCAGATGACTCTGAACAGTGTCTAAAGTACTTTGCCCCATCATTTCTTATGTGGTCAAGCTGTTGAGTCTGCTGAGATGTGTGGCAGGGACGTCTCGTGAACAGAAGCTGGCAACGAAAATCTAACTGCTTTCTGGATTTGTCATCTGGACCCTCTTGAGAACAACAGTGAGTGGGACGGACAGATCTAAAACCTGTAGGGGATGAGGAAGAGATCTGATAAAGATTTGATATGCATTTTATGCTGTAGTTACAATACCACAGTTAAAGAGATTAATTGCTAATAGAACAAGACAGACTTGTTGAAAAAAATTGATGTCCTCTTTTTCTTACAATATTCAAAATATGCTCTCAGCATCAGAAAATAAAACACAACTGTAAAAAGAAGAGAATAAGGCTGTGGGTCCTATAGCACAGACGTTCTCAACATGCAAACGTGGTGTATCTCTCATAGAAGTAGGACATGCTTTAATGCTGTCCTCAGTTGTGATAGATAACCTGAATCATGTGTTTACCCGCCTCTTAGACAGGGAGTGAGTGAAGTGCCTCTGGTCCTCCAGCAATTTGTTACCTTCTCCAAGGTGTCAGCATGGCTAGTGTTGCCATATCTAGGTCCCCCTTCTCCAACATAGAAATGGAGGATAAAAGTTTAACCTCGCAAGGACATGTTGCAAGTGTATCCCATTAGAGGTAAAGAAAAGAAGGAAGTGTGGACATGAGTGATAATGAGAATGGATGTGAGCGGGAGGAGAAGCGGAAGAGGAACAAAGAGGGAATCGAAACAGGAAATCAGGATGTTGCCATGTGATGTGAATGGCAGGAAACAATTGCAATTCCCAAAGGACTGCACAACGAGTTTCCTGAAGAAATTATGGTGGGCCATGGAACTAGGCCGGGAACACCATGATTTCGAGCCACTTATGAAGGAAGGCAGAGGGAGCCATATCTCACGGTACAGGAAGGCAATGTGAAGCAGATACAAGGTGATGAGTGATGACTGTCCCAAAGACTGGGGAAAAGCTCACAAAAGTGATCATTTTCCAATTCCCAATGATATTGGACCCCAAATTTCTTTTGTATGGGTAAAGAGGCACACTTCTAGGGGCGAGGAGCGGAGTCAGCTCGTTGCCCTCATGAAAGGGGAAGTGCCAGAGTGGGGCATAGGAGAGTAGCACCAAACGTGGAGCCACCAGTCATGTGCCTCAAGTGCTGCAGATGAGACCATAAGTCATGGACCTGTCAACAGGATGCTCAATGCAAGTTCTGTAGCAGAAAGCATGATTCTAAAGTGGGGGTCCCAACCCTTAGAGGAATCATAAAATTCTTTTGAGGGGTCATATGATCCTGCAACACCTTCTCTTTCTCCCCCTCTTCTTTCCACTACCCATCATAGTGTGTCTAGTATTATCAGCAGTGATCACTCTGCCCCATACTTGATAATGCATCATAAAACCATGTTATATTTGCATGTTATAGTAATTGTCAAAAATGCTTTGTTGCTGGGGGAGTGGGTCACAAATAAATACAAGAAATTTGTAGGGTTGTAGCCAAAAAAGTTTGAGAACTTTTAGAGAGAAAATTTTGTTACCACTTTCGACTGAAATCAAACATAACCGTAAAACACATAATTTTAATCAATTTCTTATCTCTGCACTTAAGCATTCTTTTTCTAAATTTTTCTTGATGTATCAAATCAGTCTGATGTTAGCAACCATATATTTAAATCCTGTTCTGTATATAAAAATACTGGAAAATTACCAATTGTAGCTAAAAACATAAAATACAAACTGAAAAATCTTAGCAGACATGGAGAGAAAGAGAGAGAGAATGAGAGAATGAGAGAGAGAGAGAGAGAGAGAGAGAGAGAGAGAGAGAGAGAGAGAGAGAGAGAGAGAGAGAGAGAGAGAGAGAGAGAGAGAGAGAGAGAGAATGAGAATGAGAATGAGAATGAGAGAGAGAATGAGAATGAGAGAGGAGGGGGGGGGAGAAAGAAAAAGAAAGAAAAGAAAAGAAAGAGAGAGTGAGACTAAGAGAGAGTGGGAAAAGGGAAGGGAATGAAGAAGAGAGGAGAAGAAGAGAAGGGAAGGGGAAGGGCAGGAGGAGGGAGAGGGAGAGGGAGAGGAGGGGAGGAGGGAAGGGAGAGAGGGGGAGAAGAAAGAAGAATGAGTGAGGAGGTGAAAGGGAAGGGAAGGGCAGGGGAAGGGCAAGGGAAGGGGCAGGGCAGGGGCAGGCAGGGCAGGGGCAGGGGCAGGGCAGAGGGAGGGCAGGGGCAGGGGCAGGGCAGGGGCAGGGGCAGCAGGGGCAGGGAAAGGGAGAGGGAGAGAGGAAAAGGGAGAGCAGAGGGAGACAGAAATAAAGAGAGTGAAAGTGATAGAGAGTGCGGAAAAGGAAAGGGAAAGGGAAAGGGAAAGGGGAAAGGGAGGGGGGGAGGGAGGGCTAAGGATGAGAAGGGGAGGAGAGAGAGAGAGAGAGAGAGAGGAGAGAGAGAGAGAAGGAGAGAGAGAGAGAGAGAGAGAGAGAGAGGGAAGAGAAGAGAGGAGAGAGAAGGAGAGAGAGGAGAGGAGAGAGAGAGAGGAGAGAGAGAGAGAGAGAGAGAGAAAGAGAAGAGAGAGAAGAGAGAGAGAGAGAGAGAGAGAGAGAGAGAGAGAGGGAGGGAGGGAGAGAGAGAGAGAGAGGGAGAGAGGGAGAGAGGGAGAGAGGGAGAGAGGGAGGGAGGGAAAGAGGGAGGTAGAGAGATATAGAGCAATACCAACCTTAAAAAACTTCCTTTTAATCTATAATTTTTTTTCTCTCTCTCTCCTTTTTATCAATTAATACTGTATAGTTACATCTATAAAGAGACAATGTTAAAAATAAACTGATATTTGAATCTTTCAATTACCGTGCAGTGTTTACATATGTCCATTCCAAAAGGACTAATTGAGATCATAATTTTTGTCTACTTACTAATATATGCTTCAG
>NC_051390.1:50131272-50133772 GCF_015228065.2 Penaeus monodon | reverse complement strand
GCCGTAGGATGCCCTTTGTTCACGGTGGCAATTTCCATTTTCTAACATCGTTCCGTTAGACGTGCTAGGGAAACTATTTACCTTCATGTTTCATTTGGCGAGAAAAAGGGGGTTTAGTGTGTGGATGTTAACTTCATTAATTTAATGAAATTTTTCTGCCGCGTCAACATCTAAGATCATTAGCGGCGTATTCAAAATATAGCGATAGCGTGAGGCTTGGTGACAAAGCCTTCAGTTACGGAAGTGCCATATGACATCAAAGGTCATATGGCGCTATGGTAAAGTATAGTAGCGAAAAGGGTTAGGAATGAATTGATGATTATGGCAAAGTTAGATTGAACATTTACTAGAGGGTAGTATGGTAGTGAAAAGTGTAGAGAGAGAGAGGGGGGGAGCTGGTGGGGCATAGCATAAGGTAAAGGTTGTAAAAGGGGAATAAGTTAAGGGAGTAGGGAGATTTATGATAAAAAATTGCGACAACTAGTAAGGGATTGGGGGGGGGGGGTTGATGTTTAGCTGAAAAATAAATTGTGTTACTTATGTATAGTCAGTATGTTCTACAATCTATATTTAACTCTTTTATCGAGCATTGCTTAATCCAATAACTTCTCGAAAACTTGAAAAAGAGAAAAAAATTACTTTCCAGCCAAGGCATTCAGCTCGGCCATGCGTTTTTGTTCTTCCATGCGTGACGTCATGGAGCCCGAAAAGATGCGGTACAACTGACATGTTTTTTGACGTGCTTAGTCTTTTTTTCTTTCTTTCTTCCTTTATTTTGTGTGTGTGGGGGGGGGGGAGTGTAATACGTACGATAAATGACAACGCTTTTTACGATAACGCGCGAAAGGGGGGGAAATGTATTCAAACGCGGTATATGAAAAGCCATGACGCCACATGTTCATGACGAGTATATAATGCTTGGTTGGGTAACCTGTTGACCATGAATTGCTGGTCGATATCTTCAATGCGCGCGCGCGCACGCACACACACACACACACACACACACACACACACACACACCCACACACACACACACACACACACACACACACACACACACACACACACATAATAATAATAATAATAATAATAATAATAATAAAATAAAGAGAAATAATATTTAAAATAACAAAAATGAGTAGCCTGTCAAACACGCACCAGAGAAAATTCTTGGAAGTGGCAGCAAAGGAGCTGTGGCCGATAACTGAAAAATGAGAAGGAGGGCAAGGGATAAATATAAATAAAGAAGAAACTCCTAAAACTATTCGTTCCCGATTTTATTTAATGAGGAGGAACACCTCTGCCGTTTATTTGGTTGTACTGAACTTCCGCCACATATAATATTAATCTGTGTAGCTAAAAAGAGAGATAAATGTTGTCTCTTTTTCAATAAATCTCTCTTGTACATGGTGTATTTTTTTTACCATTGTATCAACACCTACTTCGCAATGTCAGAAACAACCTTAAGCACTTCTTCAAGTTCTTCAAGTCAAGACACTCCGGCAATTACAGCCTTGAGAAATACAACATTAATGACCGACCCAGAACACAAAACACGCTTACTCAACACTCACTTCCAATCCGTTTTCACACACGAAGACGCCAATACACCCGACGTACCCAATAGCCCTTTCTCTCCAATCCCTCCGCTTGACATCTCGACTAACGGCATCCTGAAACAACTGACAACACTAGACTCTAACAAAGCCACTGGACCAGGCCAAATCCATACCCTAATCCTGAATGTCCTGCGCCCCTGCTCCTAGCTTGCAATCTCTTTTTACCCAATCACTCACCTTAAACATCCTCCCTGTAGACTGGCTTTGTGCAACTATCACCCCCCCCCCCCTTTTCAAGACAGGCGACCGTACAGACCCGACTAACTACCACCCCATCTCCGTCACAACGATCGCTTGCAAAAAAAAAAAAAAAAATTACACATAATTCACAAACACATCATGAACTACATTCACTCACAATATCCATACAGCCTCAAAGCACGGCTTTTAGCTTAAACGATCATGTGAGCCTCAACTAATCACAATTCCATTATAACATCGCTCGAAAACTTGACAGACGACACGAAACAACGTGATGCCATACTGTTCCCTTTTGCCAAAGCCTTCGATAAATTTCCCCACAGAAGACTGACACTTAAATTATGATATTACGGGATCACAGGACCAATTCTTCACTGGATCACTGCATTTTTAACGTTTGGGACTAAACGCATCCTGCTGGACGGTGCATCTTCTGACTCTGTCCCTGTCTCTTCTGGCCCCTGCCGTTGCTCCTATCCTGCAATATCTTCTCATCCAATCACTCGCCTTAAACATCCTCTTTATAAGGAAGAGTACTAGATCCATTTTTATGCTATCAGCCACAGATTCTTTGCTGCCACTTTCAAGAAATTTCTCTGATGCGTGTTTGACAGACTACTAATTTTTTTTATTTATAATATTATTTGTTTCTCATTGTTTTATTCTTTATTTTATTATTA
>NC_051390.1:50106272-50128772 GCF_015228065.2 Penaeus monodon | reverse complement strand
GGCCCGCAAATCTTCTATCTGGATAAAACATATGCTCGGCGGAACCGACCATGGCCGGTTTTGAAGATCTTTTTTGGGTTTATGAGTACGCCCTACAGCGGACTCAGAGAAATCTGTGTACTCACTAGGCTTACCTTCTCTTAGCCAAACATGCATACTGATTACCGAGTTTTTATGCGATCTTTTTTGGCTTGCTTGCTTGAGATTTGCGAAGTTCTGGCTTCGCCCGGGCCTTTCACTTATGGCCCGGCCTGTGTCAGCTTTTTATGGCTGTCTCATTTGTTGGTTTGACACTCGGTGCTTACCGTGGCGGTGGGATTGCCAGCAGGCGCTCCTGTAGCCGTGGTGTAAGCATCTCGCATAATCTCTTTACCAGCACGACGGCTGTGTTCTGTGGGGTTTGTCTTAGGAATTGCGTGTGCACGCAATTCTCCAAGTAGTGTATCAGTGTGGCGTTCGGCTCGCTGAAGCTCCCCTTGCTTGCTTGCTTGAGATTTGCGAAGTTCTGGCTTCGCCCGGGCCTTTCACTTATGGCCCGGCCTGTGTCAGCTTTTTATGGCTGTCTCTTTTGTTGGTCTGACATTTGGGTGCTTACCGTGGCGGGGGATTGCCAGCAGGCGCTCCTGTAGCCGTGGTGTAGGCATCTCGCATAATCTCTTTCCCCAGCACGACGCTGTGTTCTGTGGGGTTTGTCTTAGGAATTGCGTGTGCACGCATTCTCCAAGTAGTGTATCAGTGGGGCCCGTTCGGCTCGCCGCAATGCATGCAACACCTCTTCTTCACGTTCTATGGTTTGTATGATCTGCCATGCACAGTGGTAACCTAGGCGCATTCTGTGCAGAATGACTTCGGTACCTCTGTTGTTTATTTCAGAGAGTGCCAGTGGTTCATAGCCTGTGGCATCTGAGTACCAGCTGGCCGAGGGGAATGTCTCGTTTCCTCTCTGTGAAGCTGCAGGAGGAAGGAGTTGGCCGCCACCGTACACTTCCTCCTAAGTAAACTTCGGCTCTGTTTGTATTATCATGGGATTTGGGGGCATACCCCGGCCGATTTCGGCTAATCTGTCAGCAAGCTCATTGCCTCTGATCCCTATATGGCTGGGAACCCAGTTTATGATAATTCTTCAAACCCTGAGCAAGCATCCTTTGTGTTATAGTGCCGATGGTTGTCAGGAGGTAGATGTTGTCAGTGGGTGAGCGCTGCTGAAGACAGTCGACGGCTCCTTTGGAGTCTGTGTGTAGGGACCACGTGCCCTTTTTTCTCCTGGACGCGTGTCTCAGTGCTCCCTGATAGCAACTCCCCTCTGCCTGTAGCGAGGAGGCGTTGTCTGTTACCCTCATGGATATTGTGGCATCCCTTGCTGCAAAGCCGGCGCCTGCAGTGTGGGTCAAGGGATCGACCGATCCGTCTGTGTAATATGTTCGGCTCCCCGGAGGGGTGATGGTTGCAATGACCTCTGGGTTTCTGCCTTTAGGCTAGCGTACAATATTCATTCTTTTTGCTTGCCAGTTCATGACCGAGAACTCTATCGGGTTTTGTGCCCACGGCGGAGCTTCGACAAAGTCAGGGTGTGGGGAGTCCATCCCCTTGGCCAGTAGGGGTTTTCTTTGAGCTGATGGCCGTATTAACCCCCTGGTGTGTGAGACAGCCAGGATTGTTTGCAAACAGCTCGTTATCTTGTTCTAGGCGTCTGACTATTTTGTGTCTTAGGCTTGTGTTCCTGGGAGCCTGGATGCCCTTTTTGATAAGAATTGTGCTGCCGTTAGATCAATTCGTGAGGCCAAGGGGAGAAGGTTTGTCTCCACTAGGAGATTGAGGACCTTCGCCCACCTTGGGGCACCCAGAATGACCCTGGCGGCCTTCGTTTTGGACTGTCTCCAATCGGTCTTTTTTTATTTTCTCTTGATGCCAATCAGAGCAAAGGGAGGCATAGTCTACAATGGGCCTGACAGCATGTACGTAGAATGATCTTAGAAACTCTGTGTCTGGCCCCTTTGCGTTTTTCCACTCATTGCTCTCATGACAGACAGTCTTGCCTTTGTTCGGTCAAGCAGGTACTGGACCTCCTGGCGGAAGGAGAGGGTCCGGTCTATCCTTACCCCAAGGTACAGGTATTCCTGAACCCACCCCAAGCCCATTCCCTGGTTTTTCCCAGACTTGTGCCTTGAACTCTCTGTCTCAAAGCCATGGCCTTGGTTTTTGGCTGCAGAGATCTTTAGTCCTGTCCTACAACACTCCTCGGATACCAAGTCCAGACAACGCTGGGTTTTGTTTAGGCAGTGTGGTCCAGTGGAGATGATAGCAAGATCGTCTGCATAGGAGATGATCTTGCACCCCACTGGGAGGTTTTATGTTGGGGATACAGGACATTAGTGTGTTAAAAAGGGCTGGACTGAGAACCCCACCCTGTGCGTTCCATTTTAGTGGCATGTGCTGTGATAGGTGACCTTGGAATTTTGACTCTGGCTGTTCTATTCGAAAATAGTCACCTATCCAAGCCAAGAGCTTACCTCTGATTCCTTTTTGGATCGGCTCTCCTGAATGGCAAGAGGACTTGCCAATTCGAAAGCCTTCTCCAGGTAAAGGGAAATAACGGGCCACAGATGCGCCCGTGTTTATTGTGCTCAAGAGCGTGGCTATGCTGTGCGCTGTGCTCATGCCCCTGGTGAACCCGTGGAGGTGTTCGTGTGGGGCTCCCATTTTCCACTGGAGCCGGTTCAGTACCATCCTCTCGGCAGTCTTGGCCAGACAGCTGAGGAGAGAGATGGGGGGTACTTCCCCGGCTCCTTTGGTTTAGGGATGGGAACTATGGTAGCCCTCTTCCAGCTCTGGGTAGAGTGGAAGTTTCCCAGGACCTGTTGTGAGTTTGCAGGAATGCAAGCTCACTACCAGTCCCAGGTGGGAGATGATGGGGTACGAGATCCCGTCATCCCCCGGGGCTGAGTTGCAACTGGCTTTGTGTGCTCTCTTAGTTCCCTCAGAGAAAAGATAACGTCTGAGTTATCGGGTTCGGCTGCCCTTTTCTCTGATGTGAGCAAGTCTGTCTGGTTGTAGGCGTTCTTGTCTTCCCCTCAGTTGGGCTGGGCAGACTGTCGCTGCTCGTTCTCGCGGGAGAACTCTTGCGCCAGTCTTGTTGGCCTCTGCCTGGGGGTCATGGTGCGTGCATCTCGGGGCTGAGCGGCGGGTGGCTCGCTTGACCCGTTGCCATAGCTCTGAGGGGGGTGGTACGGTGATCGAAAGACCACACCATTCCAGCCACTTTTCCTGCCTAACTCTGCGGCAGTTTCCTTGGCATCCCTCACAGCCTCCCTTAGGAGGGCTAGGTTGTCGGGTTCTTTGCCTTCGGAAATGTTTACGGCACATGTTTACCCTGTGGTTGACCTCCCTAATCTGGGTCATTGAATCCCAGGCGTCCTTGTGACCCCTTTGGGACCCAGGCCGAGTTTGGGTATGGTCAGTGAGGCGGGCCTCATCAATGGCATTTACAAGTCTGGCTTGTAGCACTTCCCACATTTCGCCTGTGTGGGTTCATTGCTTCTCAGACAGCGGGCCAAGGCGCTCTGGAACGCCTGCCAGTTGGCCTTGTCTGTTTTTCATCTTGGATTCGGTCGTGGTTTTTTCGGCTGGGCCACTATCCATGTGGGTTGTTATAGTGCCATAAGGGCCCACTAGTGACGGTCTCATCGACACGCCAGCCAATCCTCTCCACCAGAGTCGCGGTGGCCAGGTGAGGTCTAGGACCCCTCCTCTCACATGCGTTGGCTCCTGGCTGTTGAGGAGAGCGATCTCGGGGAATGTCTCGAGCACGTTGGCTATGTGACGGCCAGCCGCATCCGGTGCCCTGCAGGGAGCCAGGATGGGGTGATGTGCATTGAAAATCTCCCCCTATGATCACTCGGTCGTGTGGCTGCGGAAGCACATACCTGGCTGATGTCTAAGCTACTACAGTGTGGCCTGCTGTACACATTGTACAATTTCAGGGGTCCCCCGGCCAGTTGAATCTCGACGGCAAGAGATTCAACATCTTCTCCACAGTGCGGTGCATCGGCTATTGCGGGAGCAGGGAATTGTTGCCTTCACCCGGGTCATCAGGCCTCTTTTGCCATCGGAACGTGGCAGCGCGTAGACGTGATACCCTGAGAAGCGAACAGCTTCCGCTGATAATGTCTCCTGGAAACATGACGATGTCAATGCTCCTTTGATCGCCCCTATTTCGTGGAGGATGGAAATCCTTGAGGAGAAGCCACAGATGTTCCACTGCAGAATTTCTTAGATTGCGTGTCATGATGTTACTAATTGATAGTTACATCAGAGACATCGTCACATTCGGGTTGACGGTCGGAGTCTGACAACTCCATTGTGAGATCCTCACTGCTTGAGGACTCTCTTTCGGCTGTAGGCTATCCCTGGATCCACTGGGGGGTGGAGAGCTTTGGTAGCTCTGACTTTTCGTCTTTGGCTTTTTTTCGGGCCAGGCTGTTTCGTGCATTGGCGGCCTTGCCTGGGCAGGCTCAGCTTCTTCTGATTCGGCTTGTGGCACTGAATCAGCCTGGTTAGGCTCTGCCCTGTGAGGGCATGGCCTGGCTAGGCTCTGCCTGTGAGGGCATAGCCTGGCTTGGAGAGGGGAGGGGAGTCTCGACCTGGGCTGAGGGAGAGGATTGGGGTGATTTGGCCTTCTCCAAACTTCCTTCCCTTTATGCTTTTCACGGTCTGTTGAGGGGCGTCATGGCAAATTGACTGCCTTATCCGCCTCTTCCTCGGTCCTGGACAAGGATACTGCCACTGCTGTGACCACAGCAAATGATCAGGATCGACATGTCCCCCTCGTCGAAGAACATGTCTTCTGGGTCTGGGAGGACCGTGTGGTGCTGTTGGAACCTTTCTTTCCTGTGGTTTCCCCTGCACTTGCTTTATTTGGGGGAACTCCCGATTGTCGGAGATTTTCCGGTTTCGGCTGGGGGCAGCTTCCTTCCTCTTAGGAAAGGGCGGGAAGCCTTTTCGCTTTTGTTCCTCCCCCAGACGTTGGTGCCTGGGGGGGCAGGAACAAAGTCTGGTCGCTTCTTAGCAACCTCTTGCCGTTTTAGGGCCGCCTCTTTCCTGACAGAAACAAGCCAGGCTCCAGGCGTGATGCCTCTTGGCACAGTTTTGGACATTTGGGTGTTGTGTCCTTCCTTTTCTTCTTTATGTGCCTTGATGCACACCTCAGTATTGTGTGCCTTGCTACAGACACCACATTTTGGCTTGGCTGTACAGTTTGCCTGGTGGTGTCCGTACTTCTGGCACTTGAAAAACCGAATGGTTTTAGGCACATAAGTGCGTAGTTTGTAGGTACCCCAGTTACCCAGATCAAGGGTGGAGCTTTGGGGTACCTTTCATGGTCACCAGGACTTGCCTGGTTGGAGTCTTCCCCTTCGACAATCGGGAAGCCTCCCACGACCTGTGGGTGTGATGTTATCACCTCCACATCGTAGAGACTGAGAAGCCAAGTAGCACCATCTTGACTCTCTCTCCTCGGGGTTCAGTGGCGAGAGGCTCACTTTCCTCCCATCTTTTTAACTCCTTTGTCTCCTGCAGGAAACAAAGGGTGGCTTGATCTTTGGGCACGATGATCATGCCCTGATCTCGCGCAACCCGGATCGACAGCCGGATTTTGCGCTGGCTCTCCAATGCCCTTACCATTTGGTAGGCATTTTCGAAGCCTTCGGGGTTTTAAAAGGGACCTTGAATTGCGGGAAACGCCCTTGGGGGTCCAGACTCGCCATCAGAGTCGGCTCCGGCCCTCGGCCGTTTCGGTTCCGCCCTTTCGGCTTTGGGGGTTGCTCGTGGAGGCACCAGCTGTTTCGGCTGGTTCAGCTGGTTTTCTCTGATTCAGTCGTGGGGTCGTCTGAGGGGGGCTCAGAGACCTTCCTGGTCTGGGTGCTGGCCTGGAGGGGCCAGCCACGAGAGTCCATCTGTTGGACAATCTGGGGGACAGACTGTTTGTACATGATTTATTTGTCTTGTCCGCCATCTTGGCAGCAGGCATGACAGTGTCATCCTGTGCTCGGGGTTTTTTTTGCCACCCGGAGGCACATAAGGCTTTAGGGTGGCTGCCGTGGTCTGGGCCTTTCACGGGTCGTCAACGTAAGGTCTGTCTGTGGGGGATTTTTGTTTGAATTTTCCCTGTACTTGGCAGTGCTTCATCCACTCACCCCCCCACCCACCACGGAGTCCAACAAAGGGGAAGCTGAGTGCTAGAACCAATATCTAACACAACAGGGGTGATGAGTGGATATACGCAGCCAATTAGCCGATTGCACTGGTACACACGGACGGTGTGGGTACCAACGGCAGCAAAGACTGCTTGACCTAGCCTCCCCAGGGAGACCAGCCGATTGGGCTGACCGGGCCTGGATCGGCCGCCTGTCTTGCCAGAATAGAGGACCCAAAGAGGCGTGTTGCTAGCCGCCAGGGCGTACTCGTGCACGGCATCGCTCAACCTCCAGGAACCCCGTCTCCCAGCTCACAAGGGTGCCACGCACGGCAAACAAAGTGGGTAGGTGTCAACCTCTGGGAGTATCCCAGAGGGGATGCCCTTCCACCTACAGGACATCATTTATGGGAAAACCCTTTTGCTCCTCCCTCAGTGAGGAAGGGAGCTCTTTCACTTTTTCCAGGCAGTTCCTCTCCGCTCCTCGGAGGGGTCCTGTACCCTTTTTCAAAGTGAATCCCTCTTTTCTCTGAAACGCCCAAAGGTTGTTTCACCTCATTGAGAAAAGAGGGGGGTCCTGCACCTGTTCCTGTCAGTTCCTTCATCCCTCTGAAAAAAGCCGGCCCAGACTGTTTCACCACAGTGAGGGAGAGAAATTAACATTTTTCCAGGAGGTTCCTATGGGAGGACGGTTTTTGAGGTGGAACCCCCCCCTTCTCTCTGAAACATCCAAGGGATGTTTCACCTCAGTGAGAGAAGGGTGGGTTCTGTACCTTTCCAGTAAGCTCCTTCGTCCCTCTGGAAACAGCCAACCACAGACTGTTTCCTCACAGTGAGGGAGAGGAGCTGACTTTTTTCCAGGCAGTTCTTTTGGCAGGGTGAGTTAACGTGAATCCCTCTTCTCTCTGAAACACCCAAAGTTTCACCTCAGTGAGAGTAGAGGGGACCTGGTACCTGTTCCAGTAAGTTTTCCCTTTATTCCTCTGAAATAGTCAAACCCCAGACTATTTCATCACAGGAGGGAGAAAGACTAACTTTTATCCAGTACTTCCTATCACGGGAACTTGATGTTCTGTCTAGCAGCTGTATTAGACAGAACCTGGCTGAAGGCTGACAAGGGGGCTCTACCTGCCTATCGCCCTATTCGAAAGAAAAAGAGTGGCAGTCATCAGATGGTCTGCCAGACCAATCCCTAACAAAAGAATGGGCAAAATCTATGCACACCGTAAGGCAGGCCTTTTAAGGCCCCCCAGACACACCCTCCCCTGCGGGAGGTAAAGGTCTGCCCACGTCCGAGCACGCGCCCGAAGATGGGGTCCAGTTCACCAGAAGGTGTGCACAGAGTCATCCTAATGCCGAAAATTCGCATAGGAAAGAGTAGGCTAGTAGGGCACGAAGCTACATGCAAGCACATAGCATCGTGGCATCAAACAATGGGGGGCGCGTAAACCCTCCGGTAAAGCGGAAGAGCCGAGGCCGAGATTGCATAGGACCGGGCGTGGTGCATCTCTTTAATATGCCCATGCAAAAGCCACACGATCGAGGGATCATGGGATCAAGGTAACTCTCTTGGCGTTGCTCGGCTCCACCCCCGCTGCGCCCCGTCCGCCACCCTTGCCGGAACCGATCATCCCCTCTCTCTGAATCGTCCAATCAAGGACCGATTCACCGCAGGGAGAGAGGGGAGGAGCCTGTTCATCTATCCTTCTTCTGATCTTTTTTGGGTTTATGAGTACGCCCTACAGCGGACTCAGAGAAATCTGTTGTACTCACTAGGCTGTCCTTCTCTTAGCCAACATCATCTGATTTTACCCAGTTTTTATGAGATATTACTGACTGAAACAACTAACCTTCCTTATTGCATGTTTGAGATGTAGAATGTACCTCATGTACTTTATCACTGTGATCAGCTTTCTGCCTAATCGCCATTATCCTTGGCCACTATTACGTCTTACGTGACAGGTCATTTCCTCCATATTCGGGGAATATAACCATTCAAATTTAGCAGTTCTCATAAGCCTCTTGGATGTGGGCCATTTCTCACTGTATTGCACATTCTTACTGTGGCTTATATTTTATTAATGGCCTAGCTGATGACTATGACAAGGAAATATTTTGAGAGGAGCCAAGAGTAATGTGAAAATGTCATTTAACAGTAACAGGAAACACCTCTTGGCATTAGTCATGAAAATCAACAATGTTTGATGATGAATGTCTGTTTAAAATAGGCATGAGAGTAACAGGTGTGGACTTGTCTCTATCATTTGGGCTTTGTGGTACTCGACACACCTTATTACGTGATCTGGAAGTCATCAGTCAATGATGGATTTTTCTTTCTAACGGAATGCTGGTAAACAGGCTTCTGGGTTATTACAGTAGTACCATGTCAGCTTCTAGTCCTAGGGGTTGGCAGTTTGTGCCCTGACCCAGGGGCGAGAAGTCGCAATTGTCATCTGGAGGTATCTTTTTTGGCTGGGTAGCATGGTGGGTAAGCATTAGTCAGCCCAGGCAAGGCTCCCTTCATAGGCTTAGCCCAACATATCAGGCTTATCCTTATCCATTGTTTCTTGGCAGGAACAGGCTAAAGGTATTGATAGAATGAGGCATTGTAAAATCTTTTATTTGTGAAGAAGATTTTGGAATAAAGTTCTTTGTAAGAAAGAAAGAAAGAACCATTTTTTGTAATGAATTGTTAACTTATGATTTGGAATTATTAAACTTCTTAGCATGCAAATTATCTTGTTAATGTTCAATTCCTATTTAAAGAAAGCAAGCATGTAAAAGGCTTAAAAGCATTTTTTGTAAATAAATGGGAATGTACATTTTTCTTACTCTTATCAAAGCTAAATTGTCTTTGGTAAATCAGTTTTAAAACTAGAAGTAGTCAGGCACTTTATTGTTTATAAAGTAAACCAAAGCACTAAATGAGGCCAGTCTGAGATACATTTTTTTACAAAATAAATGTAAAGGAAATAATCCCACACTTCACTGGGGTTATTCCTTCTAGTGGTCAGGGCATGTCTGTGGACAAATGATGCTGTGGTTGTTTGATATTTCAATGGCATGACTGAGCTCTAAACATAGTTTGAATAAGTTTGTAGTGCATGGACAGCATGAACTAAGCCTGGTGCCTGTTGACCAGACCTCCACAGATGTGCCTTGGCTTAGATGGGTTAAGAGAGCACCTCCACAGATGTGCCTTGGCTTAGATGGGTTAAGAGAGCAAATCTTGGCACAATTTGATGTAAATGTTATTTTCACTGAAAGCAATACATTAATGTAATAATAAAAATATATCTGCTAAAAAAGGTCTACAGGATGAATGTAATTATGTTTATAAAAAATAAAAACCACCTGTACTATAAAAAAGTATGATCTTTTAATAAAATTTAAAGCAATACAGTTTTGTTATTGGCATTCACAAGGCATTTTGTCCACTCAATACACCAAGGATTTAATGCCAGGGAAATGAAGTTTATATAATCCAAAATAAGACACTTTTCTTTTCAATATTACATTTTGTTACTCACATCAAAGATTGAGGTTATCATTACTTTTAGTTATAGCCAAAACATTCATGTGATATAAACTACAAAAAAAAATATTTACTTTGTAAATAATACATATTTTACGAAACATTCACATAAGATAAGAATGGAAAATAAAATTACATATAAAATAGATCATGAAAATGAATTTTAAAATTTCACTGGTTTTGTAATACAAATATTCTACTTTTGACATTTTCTGTACAAGTCTACTTCATTATCACAAGTATATATACAGCGAGAAAAATATAAGCCCAAACATTTATTATTTCAAATTAAAATAATCCAATTTATTAAACAGATACTCTGATTCAAAGTACATTGAAGATTGACTTCATATCCTCAAGAGTCAATTTATTGCTGGTAGTTCGCTTAGCACCAGACAGTACATCCTCTGCCAGCTGCAGTTTTTTCTGTTGGAGCTGCAATATCCGTTCCTCAACAGTGTTCTGCACAACAAACCTGGAAGACAAAAATGTTATAGACTACTTAAAACACTGATAATTACTTAGATCATGTATTATTTATATCACTGATGCAGGGATGGCATGTAAGAAATGCCATATCCACTTCAGCATATTAACCCAATTATGACAGGTACGGCTTGTACGTACATGCAGTGCCAATACAAGTACTGCCTGTCTCACCTGTTTACTCTTTTCCTTGATTTACAAAAATATTTTACCTTATCTTATTTTACTGTTACTAATGCTTATACCATTATAGTAATTATAATGTCTATAATAAAAATAACACCATTGATATTCACAGCATTAGTAAAAAGGAAAAGGGCAAACAGGTGAGACAGGTAGTACTCGTAATTGGCTCATTGGCAATTAGTACAAGTGGAGCCATCTATGCGTAAAAGCAATAAAGTAAATTCACAGTGGGCATAGCATGTACATACGAGAAAGAAAGAAAAAAAAAGGGAGGAGGGAGGGGGGAGGAGAGAGAGAGAGAGAGAGAGAGAGAGAGAGAGAGAGAGAGAGAGAGAGAGAGAGAGAGAGAGAGAGAGAGAGAGAGGAGAGAGAGAGAGAGAGAGAGAGAGAGAGAGAGAGAGAGAGAGAGAGAGAGAGAGAGAGAGAGAGAGAGAGAGAGAGAAGAGAAGAGAGAGAGAGAGAGAGAAGGAGAAGAGAGAGAGAGAGAGAGAGAGAAGAGAGAGAGAGAGAGAGAGAGAGAGAAACAAAAGAAAATATGAAGAAAAGTTACTATAGACAGAAACAGAAAAGAACTGCCATTCCTCACCTATGCACAGTAACTTTTCTTGTCTGCCCCACACGATAGATGCGGTCACATGCTTGGGCCTCCAACTGTGGATTCCAATGCATGTCCAGCAAGAACAAATGATTGGCCCCAACTAAGTTGAGTCCAACACCTCCAGCAGCCAGCGATAAAAGCATTACCTGAAAATGAGACATTATTTGCTAGATGACAGGTGGTATTGAGTACCAGAATTATAAATACACACTCACTGTTTCATTCACAAGAAGAAAGATAAAAATTAAAACAAATTCTGCAGTCAATTTTGAAAACTTGGAAGCAAAGAGCTATGAAAAATTAGTTAAAGGCCAAGTACAAAAAGACATATGGATAAGAACTTACTGGTGGACCTCTAGGATTATTATTAAAATCATCAACAATAGCAGGTCTTTCCTTGACTAAAACTTGACCAGATATTGTGAGGCACCGAATTCCAACATTTTCCAAATGTTTTTCAACCACTTCTAACATGGATGTCCACTGGGAGACAATGACAGACTTTTCTCTTGTTCCTTTGTCACGCAGTCTGCTGAGCTCCTCAATGATTTTCTCAATCTGTTGATGAAGAATATTTGTCAACAAATGTAAGCCAATGTTGAGTGAATTAAAAGTACTGTTTAGATAAAGACCAGCTATAATTAGTGCCTAATTTTTCAGGCTTAACCAAGACAAAATGGAGTCTTCAATATTTAACATACTTTAAACTTAAAAAAAGAAAAAGAAAAAATCCTGAAGGAAATAACATTACTGCTGCTGATTCATGGCAAATAAAGTGCATTAAGATACAAGCAATGTAAATTGCATTTTAAGTCTTAATTGTGGTGCTGACACAATCCCCTGGGACCCGGGCCACTATGATTACAGCCCAGGAGCGAGGGTTTTCACATCAGGAAACCACCCGGCAGCATTGGGTTAAGCTTAAAAAATGAACAGTATAACAACAAAATGCAAGGAAAACAATTACTTTTGAGCTAGCCGAGTTCTTAGAAAAGACAGGATTCTTGAGGTTTAGCACATCTTTCTTCACTTTATTATCAGCTTCCTCCTCCACTTCATTTGGCATAATAAGACTCATCTCCGCCATCTGCGAAGCTAAGTCCAGTTCCATGCTATCTTTTGTGCTGCCTTCCAAACCATCTGCATCACTACCCTCTGTTTCCACCATCTGAAAACATATGAATTTTTGTCTGCCTGTCTTTATGAAAAATATGAATTCCTATTCAACTTTATTCTTAAGTAGTAACAACTACACACATAGAAAAATATCCTATAAACTACTGTAATACAAACTTGATGAGGGGAGAGAATATACACTGACAGTCTGCAAAAAATTTGAAAGAAAGAAAAAGAGAGGAGAGAGGAGAGAGAAGAGAGAGAGAGGAGAGAGAGAGAGAGAGAGAGAGAGAGAGAGAGAGAGAGAGAGAGAGAGAGAGAGGAGAGAGGAGAGAGGAGAGAGGAGAGAGGAGAGAGGAGAGAGGAGAGAGGAGAGAGGAGAGAGGAGAGAGGAGAGAGGAGAGAGGAGAGAGGAGAGAAGAGAGAGAGAGAGAAACCTTACCCCTTTAATGAGAGAAGGATGGCAGCATATCTGACGCAAACGAAGAAGCAACACCAGTAAATGATGAGCTTTTACATTTTCAATTGCAGAGTCAGCTGTGAGTGTTGGTGTGAATCTGTTGTCTGTTTTAGTAAATAAAAAATAATAAATAAATAAATGAAAAATTAAAGAGTCAAAACATTTATAAAAATCACCTTAATACATACTCTAAAATGAGTACACCAATGACATGCTTACCAATCAGTAGTTTCTGTGTATAACTGTCAATAATATCACTGTACTCTGTTATGAAACATCTACTAAACAGTTCAAAGATGGGTACTAGACAATCTCTAAAACATGTTCCAAAAGACATAAATATCAAACACTAACTGAGAGAAATAACATATTCTTTTCCATTTTTAAAGAGCCAAAAATTACAAGAGTAAGACTGCTGTCTAAGCCACAAAACAGAATATAAGATAATATTATGCATATCAATTTTTATATTACATAACCACACAATTAAAAAATCATAACAAATAGTTAAATTTACTTAAATATAACCTTTACAGTTACACATAATTTTTTTAAACAAATATATTGATCTTACCATCTTTCTTTGTTGTAACAACTGCTGGTTTGTTTCCACCCCATTTT
Organism: Penaeus monodon; assembly: GCF_015228065.2. Lineage (NCBI taxonomy): Eukaryota > Metazoa > Arthropoda > Malacostraca > Decapoda > Penaeidae > Penaeus > Penaeus monodon. The sequence goes on along the minus strand of NC_051390.1, from coordinate 50,115,580 downwards.
TCCATTTTCTCTTGTTCTCTTTCTTCATTACTCTTCATGTACTGGACTAATGCAGATCTAATGATGAGAACAATCAAAGCCATATCAACATTGTTAATGCAACTCTTTAATAATATAAGATTCACAAGAATTACATGGAAATCATTCTAAAAGTATACACATCTAAAATGACTAATCATTGTTATAATTAGGAGCAACTGAACTTGCCTAAACTATTCCATACAGTTAAGTCACAAATGTGTAACACAACTACAAATCTCTTTTAATGACTTTCAGTAGTTACTCGAGATATATCTTATAACACAGGATCAACTTTCAGGTTCTGAAATATTTCTCACCCTTTATATGTCATCATTTTTATGTAAGCACAGGGAACAAAATAGATTATCTACATTTGCATCATCAAAATTGTTCCTTACTTTCATGACTATTTGGTGTTAGTTCTAGCAAGAGTTACATGAGTAACTAATGCTGGGGCCCATGAGCATGTGCGCGCACGCACGCACGCACCCCCCCCCCCCACACACACATTTGATATTTTAGTTGTTTATTATATATATATTACCCTGTATAGGCAGCCTATACTGAGCTTGTCAAATTTAAAATCACAAAAAGTACTTGCAAGAAAAAAGGATATGAAAAAAAAAATCTGGTCACAAAAAAATATTTAAACAATATCAACAATGAACCCACAAGACCAATAGTAAAAGATAATAACTCCCTTAATTCAACATGAGAATAATTCTTTCCATAACCATACCCACCTAGAGAAAGTAAAGACCCTGTCATAGACCTCCCTCTCACGTTGGGAGAGAGACAGTGCATGTTGGACAATTTTCTTTTCTGGCAACTCCACCAACTTCTTACCAGTATTCTGGTCAACCTGAAAAGGACCAAGGAATAAAACAATCTTTCATATAAAAACAAGAGAAATATAAATTTTAAAAAATTGCAACAGCATAATTTTGATAAGGTAATATGGTAATTAAAATATAAAATCATATATTGAAAGCAATATTATGCAGGATTTCATAAAATACCTGATCTTTTGTTCTCCTTAACATTATGACCTTGGTAAGAAGCCCTAATCGACGCATTCCCTGAGCACTGTTGTTTGAGACCTGTAGCTTCCAGCACTATAAAGGAAATTCACCAATTATAGAAAAGCACTCAAATAGGAGATGATGTAGACACAGCTTATTTCGATAACTTTATGAGGACCTCAAAAACACATACAACAGAAACAAACAAAATGGTTCCATACTGTATATTCATCAAAGGGAGAAACTCTCAGGAACCGCAAGAGGGAATACAGATCCATCTCTTTATTTTGCACTGGGGTTCCTGTGAGTACCCATCGCCTGCCTCCACGGAGCAAGCAGACAGCTTTAGCCGTTTGACTCTTGTGATTTCGGATTTGATGCCCCTCATCAAGAATAATTCGAGACCATCCAATCCTAAAGAGGCGACCCTGATCTTTAGCCTTTATCTGGAATTAATGTATTTTATTAATGTTTATTTCTTCTGAAGCAAATTAATTTAATTAATGCTGTCATATTCACCAATAACATATATATCAACAACTCGGTTTCTTCTAATAAAATCTAAATCTTACATTGTATATGTAGATAGAGAGTGAGCGAGTGATTTTATATCTACATTTATATTTATACTTATAACAGACCAACCTTTGGCACATCATCTTTGTTGCTCTTGTCAATTTTTTCTTTTCCACCTGGAAAAGCTTCTTTCATAACCAGTTGGTATGTTGTAACTACCATGTCATAATGTGCTAAGCTGAAAACAAGAAAGTGACAAGCAAATGTAATAAATTCCACCTTAGACAGTACAACACTAAACTATTACATTCAAGTAAAATTTGAAGATAACTTGAAAACTCCAAAACAGAATAAAAAGAGAGAAAAAATATGCTTACGCATGAATGTCTAAATCCCTACTGGTGCCATGATAAACAAGGCACTTCACTTTGCCCTTGGCCACGTGCTTTTGCGTCTCCCCTTTCCACTGGCCAAGTAAGGATGCAGGACATACCACCAATGTCCCATGAGAAGGAACAAGGGAAGTGTGTTTTGCTTTCCCTTTCTTTATCCATCCGTCCTCCTCTTGACTTTCTCCACCTTCATGATCAGACTCTTGGAGGGATGAAAAGTCTTCTGCAATCACTCCTTCCCTAACCAGTTCTCGGTGACGAAGCACAAGTGAGATCATGGTCAGGGTTTTACCCAGACCCATGTCATCAGCTGAAGAAAGGTGTATCTTTTGTTATTTTAATTTCTTGGTACATGTTCATTTATAGGTATACACACATGCAGAACTATATAGGCTTATATATCAACTGTTTTCTACTTTAAGGAAAATGTATAAAAAATGTGAATGTATAGGCAATCTGATTCACAAAAATGTTTAGCCATTTTTTTTCACTTCTAAAAATAGTGACCATATCTCCAAGAACCCAAACTCACCAAGGATACCACCAGGTGGGAGCTGCCTCTCCCTCCAGAGCAGCCAAGCAAGGGCACGGCGCTGATGGGGCATTAGTGTAGCTTTAAGGCTATGTGGTTGTTCTTCCTCAACAGTATCTACGTCAGGGGCAGCTTTGATGGCCTTGTGGAGGCCTTCAATTGCATCACTTGTGAGCCGCACCATCTCACGCTCACGGGCTGTTGGGAAGTAAGTCCTAGTTGGCAACAAAATACATTACATGCAAAACAAATTTCTGTCATTATTATTCATCTACTTTAACAATACCTATTTCTTTTCTGCCTGATGACTCACCTGAGGAGATCTTCCCACCATAATTCCTGGCATTGTAATCTTTGTCTGCACTGTAGAGAGCATCAAGCACATGCTGAGGAAGTAACTGCTGTGGGTCTACTTTCTTGATAGGTGGTGGCAAGTTAGAGTACTCAAGGAGCTTCGTCTGACGATACTGTGGTTCTGGTCCCTTGACTGAAAAGGTCAATTTTGCTTCTGATTCACAAAAATAGGTTTACCTATAATGAATGCTTCTTATAGTATATAAAAGACTGAGTTCCATCGCAGAAAGCAAATGTTTTGAATATAATTTATCATTATCTGTAGTTTAACAAAAGAATTAGAAAAAAGTGTGATTACTGTGCTTTCTGCACAACATATACTACACACATCACAATTTATTTCTGAAAATTTCAAAATTATACAGATTTATATGATTTTCTTCTTTTTTGTACATTTCATTTTCTAAGAAGTTGCTACTTACCCTTTATAACCTTGACATCTGTTTCCGTGTTAATGTTGGCTTTCAGTTCCATCATCATCACTTCCTTCTCAAGTTCTGTAATTCGCTGACGGAGTTTCAATCCTCCATCTGGTAGAGCTCTTGGATTAGCTGCCCGATAGATCATCTTAAAAAATAATAGGTTATCAGAAAATATATTTGGACATGTTTCTGTGTATAACTGTCAAGCTGAGGTGTAAAACATGCAGCCTGAGGGCTGTACGAAGCCAGAAACACTCTTGTTTGTAGCACATGGCCTACTTGCTTCTCCACCCTTATCTTCTGTTCTAAAGGATTGAACTGTTGTTGCTGTTTTTTTACTTTTAAAAAGTCACTTATGTCATGCTCTTAGTTTAGTTACAAATCAAACGGACTTTTTGTCTTTAATCCATTATGTTTTCAACAATCTATAAATATATTTTATTGTAATAACAACAGTTAAGCTATGCAGTCCACATATGGTGTATTCATGAAATATCTGATTCAAAGAAGTAAACAAGTTTGACACCCCTTGCAACTGACTGTCGACAAAGTGAAACTGTATACCTTTGCCATTTATATTTTTATGCAAAAAAAGCAGACATACCTTGATTTCATTCAATTTTTTCTTTGTTGCTTCTAATTTACTTTCTGTCTGGCTGCTTCCTACAGGATCTACAGTCTTGCGTTGCTGAGAACTCTGGTAGTCAAACCTATCATTTCAAGAAAAAAGCAAACAAATATTTTCTTACAAATGAAATATATAAGGACAAATTCCTTATTTGCCTCCTTGTTTTAATCACAGAAATTCAAGATTACTTGCATATTGCCTCACCTGTGCACATCTATGCCTTTTTTGCGAGCAATATCCTCTTCCAATTGTGCTATATGTTTTCGTAATTTTGCTTCCTTGTCAGGCCTGGACTTCCTTCTTGCATCATCGTACTCCATCTAAAAACAAAAGAAGGATAATCCATAAACATGTGTGATTTTCATATACATGTAAGAGAACATGTAAGAGAAAATTAAATACTGCAAAAGCTATTTAAGTACATATAAACTGTTGTGACAGCCTAGGATAATGCTGGGAAGACTACACATTTAAGGAATCTGAAACTATAATCATGACTCTGAGAAAGCCGCACTGCAATAGCATACCTTTTTCTGTCTCAGTTTCCTCTCCAGTTCATTCAAGCTTGGCTCTGAAACACTCTTCACTGACGATGCAGAGGAGTTAGACACATCATGTATAGAACTTTCACCACTACTTGATGCTGCAGATATGTCTTGAGAGTTATTGGGGCTTCCTTTATGGCTTGATACATCCTGAAATATCCATATATAGTAAGATTAGTGTTTAATTTTCGTCTTTTTACACATGAAGCAAGTTCATTTAATCAACACCAAGCCCTCCACAGTTTGTCTGTCCCCCTAACCTGATTGGAACTTCACTATGGTAAAATTTAGTTGCTGGTATTTTAAGGGCTCAATTTTATGCACAAGACAAATTATATTTCTTTGTCTTATGTCAAATATATATTGTCAATAAAAAAAAAGAAAAAAAATTATCATAGTTACAATTCACACATGACTGAAAATGGAGATACTTCCCATAAGCATGTAAATAAAACACATACAAAGCAATAACATCATTGTTTCACCACACACACACACACACACACACACACACACATACACACACACACACACACACACACACACACACACACACACACACACACACACACACACACACACACACACACACACACACACACACACACAAAATATATATATATATATATATATATATATATATATATATATATATATATATATATATATATATATATATATATATATACAGATGTGTCAATGTTAAAAAGACAATGATATACCACGAAGTAGCTCTGTGATATGTAATAACATTGGAAAAAATTGAGGGTATGGCTGGATGACATATGCCATATAATATCAGAATAGCTAATTCACACACAATACATTCCATTCACAAGAAAAACAGGCAGATAATACAACTGTATGACTGGCTGTGGGAATTGAAGGCCTATATGGGGAACAGAGTTATGGGGGTCATATCGGAAAAAAAATTCCATTCAGTACCTGATACATTAGTGGATACTATGTCTTAATCACACACACACACACACACACACAAACACACACACACACACCACACACACACACACACACACACACACACACACACACACACACACACACACACACACACACACACACACACACACACACACACACAACACACACACACACACACACACACACACACACACACACACACACACACACACACACACACAGAGGCCAAAATTATGGGTTAATAAAGCACTATCCACAAATAAAATGGTTACTGAGAGAGAAAATACAAAAGAAGGATTAATGGAAAAAGTGGAATAAAAATAAAATAGAACACTAACAGAGTAAACAATGTTATGATTATCAAATAATGGAAATAATAATTAATGATTAAAAGGGGTAGGGAAATAACAAACAATAAATGAAATGAATTATGAATGGAAAGAAAACAAGGAACAAAAAATTATTATCAAGCTAACCTGGATGCTGTTGACACTCAGATTTGCCAAGGCATCTTCTAAGGAACGAATCTTGGCCTTTAATTTTTCACCCTTGTCTGGAAGAGCTGCCATGTTTCCTGTCCGCATCACCAACTGAAAACAGAAATTTGCTTTTTATGTGAATGCTCGTCAAGGAGATAATGGCATACTGCTATACTTAATTCACTTCTTTATGTGGTTTACGTTTACTCTTGGTATCTGCATTAATCAAGGTCTACTGCATTCATTTATCAATCACAAAACTGCAATGTATATTATGAACCATAATAAACAACCATATGGAACAAAAGATTATTCAAAATCTACCTTCATTTGTTTCAGCTTTCTCTGGATTTCTTCTGCATCCATATCTGACACTGACATGCCTGAAGTAAGGCTCCTTCCACTTGTATTGCCAGCTGATGCATTTGACACCTCCAAAATACTGACTGACTTATTAACTGAAGAAACAGAGTCTTCAAAGTTTGCTTGACTAATGGATGCAGCAGACAATTCTTGTTTCTGTGGTGTTTTCTTCTTTATTTTGAAACGATGCCCATATTTTTGCTGGGGGGTTAAGGATTTTTCATTCTCTGGAGATGATGGAGACACAATAGAATCATCTGTGCCTTCTAAATTTCCACTGGAGTCAGGTTCCTGTTCTGATATATTCTTTAGTGGAGATTCTTCTTGGCTGTCACTGTCAATAACAGTTGCCTTCTTCCTTCTAATAAATTGGGGAATTGGACTATCTGCATCACTGACCAAATCAACAACATGTCTATTACCTGGATGCATCACCTTGCCATCCTGAACATCAGAGGAACTTTTATATCTACCAGTTCCTTCAGTACTTGACCTGCTATCATTGCTTTTCCACTTTCTTTCCTGCCTGTACTTTAAATGATGACTCACATCTGATTCTGACTCCGAGTCTGACTCCACCACAGCTTTATTTTTTCTCTGATATGGCTGTGGGATGGGGCTTTCTCCGTCTTCATCGTCGGAGAGTACGACGGCAGCAGATTTCCTCCACGTGTTTAGCGGAGTTGTGGGGTCAAGAGTCGGAGTGCTAGCCATCATTCCACCTTCTACTTTGGAACTGATACCACCACATGACGGAAGGGTTGGAGTGTCTGAGGAGAGGGTGGATCCCATTCCCATCTGGTGTGCCCTTGAGGGTTCCACTTTGGGAGTATCCTGTGGAACTCTCGCACTTTTTGACTTGACAACCAACTCATGGAAGTGTGAATCACCGACGGCTGAATCATCGGATATGTATGCACTGGCATCGTCGTCCGACTCAGTGATGACATTGGCTCCATTCTTGGCATAGCTGACATCCTCATCCTCATCTGAGTCTGGTACAGATACCGGTCCACTTTCAGACCTGTGCACAAAAAAGAATCATTGAGGGTCTTTGCTTTATGAATAAGTGTCATAAATGGAAGATGATTGATTGAAAAATACTCACAAAGGTATTGCTGAGGAAAACTAAGAGGAGCCAGAAAAGGGAAGGAAGGAAGAAGAGGAGGTGGTAGTCATGAGAGTGGTGCTTTTGGCAGAGATGGAGGAGGAGAGGAGGGAGGAGGAGGAGAGGAGGGAGGAAGAGGAAGACAAAAAATAATTTTTTTAAATATAATAATGATAATAATAGTAATGGTAATAGTTATAATAACAACGACAATAATAATAACAATAATAATAATAATAATAATAATAATAATAATAATAATAATAATAATAACATGATGAAGAAGAGGAAGAAAAGGAGGATTAAAGAATTAAACAAAACAAGTGTACAGAGGACATAAGCATAACTGCACACCTTAAAGATGAAGCCCGAGAACTTTGCGATGAGTGGTATTGCCTGCTCCTCTGCTGGAAGATTCCACGGGTAGTCTTTGGTGTATCAGGAATGCTATCTGGACTCCCAGGGCTTGCGGGAATCACATCAGGAGAATTTTCTGCAGAGCTCAGAATATTAGATGACTCAACACCGCTAGAACTTGCGTCAGATACCCTTGGCCTCCATGCTTTGAGATCCTGAAAGAGATATCAAAGCTATGAAATTTTGCATAGTCTTTGTATGCTATACATATGGATGTATCAAGATCTGATGAATAGTTGCATATCCTGTTGCTTATGCAAGTTTAGGAAAGTGGAGAGGTTGGGATATGTGTGCATTCACACTAATGAAATAAGGTCATTAGCTGCTTAATCAATCATCATTTTCTACCCTGAATTATGGGGACCAGCTGACTACTTTTCGGAAGTTGACAGTTTTCTGAAGTATGGTTCTCAGTGTGGAACAGGAATCAATGATTCAAGAATATAATTGGTTTAGAATAACAATATCAGTGTGGCTGGCAATGCTTATGGTTGGAAATAGTAATGATAAAACTGCTAAATGTAAAGTTTACTAATCAATCTAGAGGGGATAGATTTCCTTTCTAGAATAGATTGGGGAGCGAGTCCCAGATTATAACAGTGCTTCATAGTATCTGCTTCATTTTCAGACATAATGAAGATGGAAAATGGAAGAAGTGCCAGTCAGTAATATCTGAATAGGAAATATTTAAACATTACTTCATCTATTTTTTTTAGTGTACAATATCATGAAAATTTGATACTTTGAGTTTAATCCTAATTCTTGGTTAGAAAAAAATAAAATGAAATAAAATTATCCTTAAGGACATCATCAAATCTTTATTGAACCATACATTTATGACAACATGATTGTCAAAGATGGATTCATAACTTGATTTATGATTTGAATAAATAAAATATTCATTTGCAATGCAATCTGCACATCCCTCCCCATCCAATAAGTTTGGCAGACCTATAAGAAATAATTGTCTTTTTGCTTGAAGAATAACACACACACACACACACACACACACACACACACACACACACACACACACACACACACACACACACACACACACACACACACACACACACACACAAAAAAAAAAAAAAAGTGATCTTTATCAAACATACAACAAAAATGAAAAATATAGTCTTTTCACAATTACAATTTACTGACCCACATGGTGGCTTCAGGACTAATGGTGCTATAGCATGAACAACAAACATTTTCCTTTTATATTCTGCAGGCTAACAACTAACAAACTTCATGGCTGCATCAACACTGCCTCGAGTAACCAAACTTTGTGATTCACCGAACAATGTGCAAAACAAAACTGTCCTTAATTATGTTTGTCCTCTTGATACAATGGTAGGTTTCACTCATTGTTAGTCTTAAGGCAAAGTTAATATCATATTCTATATCAAATGACTTTATTTTTTCAATCTGCATAGGAAATTGCAGACAAAAATTGTCTCTAATTTATCAACTCTATCAATTCCGTATACTGCTCACTATCATAGGTCCTAAACCTATACCTCAATTCTGCTAGATACAATGACAAAAGAATTTACTTTCTGACAAA